>NW_006800011.1:996132-1003158 GCF_000485575.1 Poecilia formosa | reverse complement strand
CCCCCCGCCGGCAGCTCCCCCAGATACCAGCGCGCACTCACACACACACACACACACACACACACACACACACACACACACACACACACACACACACACGTGTGCGCATACTGCGCTTTCATTGTAATCCTGGCTCTATAGTGAACTCCCATCGAGGGCTTTGCAGGGATGCAAACAGAACTGCTGCTTGGATCTACAGCATATTAGCCTTGATGAGGAGGCAGCGGTGTGTGGAGACAAGAGGCTTTTGCCGTGGAAGTTGTTCACTGCATCAGCATCTGCCGTGCCATACGACTGGAGATAAATCTGGAAAAGGCGCAATGCATCTTCATTAAAGGCCCCACTTAACCACCTCGCAGAAAAACTGCCAAACTGTCTCTGGCCAGATGCTACGTTAAAACTTAGTTTGTCGACTGCGATGTTTGTTCAAGATGAAAAACCGGCGGTCTGACACGGAAGATTGAGAAAGGAGGAGAGTCGTGTAAATGCAGACATCAATCTTCGTTAAACAATTATGTTGTAAAAGGATGATTTACATGGAGTTTAATGGTAAGGGTGAAAAGAACAGGAAGTGACATCCCACTCTGCAGCTGCGAGACGTTAGCAACAAGTCTGAACACTTCCTTTTTTATTTTATGCTGCCAAACTATATTTGTTTACCTTGGAGGAGAACTTGTTTGTCTGTTAGGTAAAATATTGTTTTATGGACAGGCTGTACTTGTCAAACATACATTTTTAAATTAAAGGCTATGTCTAAGCTTCTTATATAAATCACTGTCTAAACAAGAAGTTGAAGCACCATATTTATTTTTTGTTACAGCCACAGCATGAAAAAAAAGATTATTAAAATAATCGTTAGTTGCAGCCCCACTCATAATTAAGTAAGACTGTTAAATGAAGTTAAAAGTAAAAGAGAACAGTTAAGTCTTCAGATGGGGAAAGTGTCAGTCGAGAGGGCAAATTTAATTGACTGTTGAAGGCGTTTGAAGAGCTTTGAAGCTAAAATGGCAGATGACTGACTGACTGCAGCACAGCTTGGAGCAGTTTTCAGAAGAGCCAACATGTCTGAAGAAGAAGGGCTTAATTTGGTTCTTTTTAATGGCTGCCTGTTAATACAGAACAGAATAAAAAAAATCTTCTTTATGCATATTGACTAATGAGAAAGCTTCATCTTATGTTCAAGAACTAATTTCCCTTAATGTTCCCAACAGACCACTTTACTCTCAGACTGCAGATTTCCTTGTGGTTCTATAAGCTTCCAGCCGAAATGGAGAGCTGGATTTTCAGGATCAGATCCCAGTTTTTCCAGTCGGTGCTGCTCAGGTCTATGCTGAAGGAGGAGTTGAGTCAAAGCTCTTCAGTTCTTCTGTCTGTTTATTCATATATGTTGGCTCTGTTTACTGAAGATGACTGAGCCAGGATTTACTGGAGGTTTCTTCCTGTTGAAGGACTTTTTCCTCTCCACTGTCACCACATGCACATTTAGTGTGAGAGATTGTTGTAAAGTCAGTGACAATGCAATTGATTGTCTTCTGTCTTTACGTTCTTGTCCAGGAGGAGCAAAAGCTATGAAGTCAGTGACTTCATGCAGTCTGCTGGGTTTTCTTAGAAATGAGTTAAATTGATTAACTTGCCAATTCAAACTAATAAAAGACCCCACTTCTGTTAATTCAAAGTGTTAAACATACATAACATAAATTAATAAGACTCTGAAAACTAGAGATTTTATTATTATTAGTGCAACTTTGACTGAATGCTGAGTGCAGCGACCACTGGCACATATTTGTGCTCCTTACAGCGACTCCAGAGATCTGACTTATGACCTTTCATGACTGAACTCTCATTCCTAATCATCCACCGTCTCATTCCCCCAGCTGCTGCACATTTCCTCACCATGTTCGTTTTAGGAACCAGAGAAAAGGTGTGGGGATAAAACCGCTCAAAGGAAACAATCTTACACAGATTACAGACGCAGAACTCGTCTGGTGAGACTGGCAGGGAGTTGGACTGACTGAGGAACGACCCCTTTCATCAAATTATGTGCCTGTATCTCATGGCTTCCATCTGGCCTGTTGAATGACTGATGCACATTGGCATTCATCTCATGCAGACATGAAGGTCACTGGCATTTGATTGTGGGCCCAAAGATTAGCCTGGAACTTTGCAAAAATAGAAAGCAGGTAACATTTACAGCATAAACGTCCCGAAATATTGACCTATGTTGTGTCTTCAGATGAGAAAGAGTTTTATATAAAGTTTGTTAACGGCAACATGACTGCTCTTTAAAGCTCCCTGTTATAGAGAAGAGTTTTTACTTATAAGATGATTTTCATAGAAATGAGAGAGTTCCTATTTGGGAACCTTCTTACTGGTGTTAACCTGTCCTAAACCTATGTACTCCTCATACTACAAGAATTATTTCTGTTTCACATTTTGCAACTTAAAATAAATTAAAATAAAATATTCTCATGCTTTTAAACACAGATATATCCAAGTGATATTTGTGTCTTTTTTCAAGTTTCAAATCTTAAAGCTTCCAAAAAAATTTACAGTGAAAAGATGAATTTAGTTTCATTTATCAGTTCAGACTTTTTAATTGGTTCAGTTTGAACACAATGAACATTTGACCTCTTATCTAAACTACTGGCAGAAAACAGAACAAAAATCCGTATAAATATTTGCTTTAGGCTTTTTTACATGCAGTCAATCCAGTGAGCACTGACATCGATGAGATTCTATCTCTGACTCACTTTCTCTGTTTTTGGACCTTCCACTTGTGCCTAACATTGACTACTTGATAATACAATGTTATTATTGTCTTCAAAAAATCAGTGAATTGAAGGAGGCCTTCCTCATCAGGTTTTATAAAAACACAAATATGTGAGACTGAGCCAATGAACAAACCATGAGAACAAGGACACAAACTTCCTCTGACGAGCTCGAAAGCACTTCAGACCCATCAAAACAAATTTGAAAAAAGGCTTTCCAATTTAGGCAGTATTCTCAGATGAAGATCTGAGGGATCGGGGGAGAGGGCAAGTGCAGTTCAAGTGCAAAGCCACAGGCTCGTCTTTCATTTCGGGGCAACGGGGGACACGTTGGCCCGCTGCTGCTACAACGATCTGTCACCGCTAATGACTGATGAGTGGTGATTCATTTCTGCTGCAGCGCTGTGTTGAACAAATCACTTTATATCTGATTCATATGATATTCTCTGTTATGAAAACCCAAGTTTTTACAAGCTAGGATAAATATTTGATCTGATTCATGGACTCCTTTCAATATTTTGTTCAATAAAATATTGTGTTTCATTCAGATCATGACACAATTTTTAAGTCCGGACAATGTTGATATTTAATTTGTTGGGAGGCTGCAATAAGTTGATGGTTATTTTTTGTCAATAAACTTATATATATATATATATATATATATATATATATATATATATCTTCTAAATTGTAGCTTTTTCTCTTTTTTTTAGTCTGATGAACACCAACAAAGCGGCTCACAGATCTCAGCTGAGTTATCAACACGTCAGACAAAACTAACACCAGACTTTGATGCAGTGGAAAAAACACTGTTCCAACTAAAAGTGAATATAAGAATTGAGTATTTAATGTCTTTTTTATGTTTATGTTTGCGTCTGGTGTTAACACGGCCCGTCTGACAAATTTTAAAAGTCAATGTGTCCCCTGAGTCAGAGGGGTTTTCCCATTGCTGGTTTATCTGGAGCCTTGGTCACACTTCCAGGTTTTAAGCTTTTTAAATTAGGAAGGCATTGATTACTAATTTAAAAAGTTTATGGAAAAGAAAACAAAAGGTTCAGACTGGGACTTTATTTAAAAAAAAAAAAAAAGAAAAAATAGAAAGAAAAAAATGATTTACTCCTTGAGATAATTTACTTATTTCACCAGTACTGATAACTATGAAGTGCTTTATAGTCCGATAGCCTAAACTCAAGTCCTAATAACAGTGATTGTACCAACAGTAAGGGTGATTAATGGAACGATGTGTTGATAAGACGAAAGCGGAACCATGTTCTCGAACACCTTTGTCTGCGGCTCGATAGGTCAAAGGGTCAACCTTCCACTTGGATCTCGTGCTTTGAATAAACAGCAGGACACTTAAACTCCAGGCAGGCCTTTGTCCCTTATCTCGACTCCCATACTGTCCTCGCTCAATGAAATCCTTTGGTTTACAGCTCCATAAAGCCAGAGGACCTTTTAAAGATAACTATCCGTGCAAGTGTACCTTTTTTTTTTTCTTTCTTAAACTACGCTCAGGTTATAACTGCGGGACGCCAGCGGATATCTTCCTCTGAGAGTGATACCTTGCGTTTCTTATCTTCTGATGCAGACATTAAGGTCTTCAAGGTATGTATACCTGTGTTAGTGTCTTTCATTTGTCTGTGCATATATCAGCACTCGACAAAATGCTTCTGCATGGAAACACAATACAGTGCTGTGTATGCCAGAGGACGGGATACGGACACAACGAAGGACTGCCAGACGACCGCAAATTCGTAAATAACTGCAACCGATCATCTCTGACTGCTCATTCTCTGGATGCCGGTCTGAAAATGTGTGACATGCTTGTGATTCGGTGGATGTGAGCCAGCCTCAGTTAAACCAGATGATGTAATGAAGCCAGATGGGAAACAAACAATACCGCTTCCTGGGAGAGGAAAAGCAAAAAAACAACAACAAAAAAACCAAAAACAAACGGAAATGCAAATGTCAGGCAAAGTCACAAGAGAGCACTCCATTTCATTCAATAGTGTTCTCAGTCCCACAAAGAAAAAAAAAAGAAGAGGGCAAAGTTACACTCCAATGGCCATGAAACTATCGATTTCATAGAGAAAGCCGCAACTGAAACTTCTCCAGGTCTTGACAAATCGGAGGTCAGGGCTTCAGCTCAATTCTTCTGATTGTTTTCATATTTCTGTGACACTTTCTACTCTTGTGTGTGGAAATACACTCACTAGTCACTCTATTACGTACACCTCACACTACGGAGAGCACTTCCGCTTTCAGAACTGCCTTAATTCTCTTAACGAGGTGAATCCATGTTGGCTGCATTTCTGCTATGTAAATCTTCCATTCCTCTGTTGATTTGGAGGATGAGAAACCAGTATATTTGATGTTTGAGGTGTGTGACATGGTGCACTGTCCTGCTGGACGGAGCCTTCAGAACATGAGCAACACTGTGGAAATGATCAGTATTTTTTTGTGTTTCTTCCTGTAATAGAGGAATTTTATGAGGAATTGCTGTAAAGTCAACGATACAACACAAGAGATTGCCGCTACGTCCAGGAGGAGTGAACGATGCAAGTCAGTGACCTGCTGAGTTTCTTAACATGTAAATGTTTTAGTCTACTTTGAGTACAGGTTTTTATGTAAAGTGCCTTGTGATGATATGTGTTGCAAATTGGCGCTGTGTAAATAGCCTGAATTGAAATGTACACATGTCAGACAGGTTCTGTTTAAGTAATGTCTTTATTAGACAGGTCTGGCAAGAGCAGGACCTAAGTGTTAAAATGTGGTTAATCACATTCATTCTATGAAATACTGAAGGGAATTACACCCTTTAATTTAGAGATATTTGATGATCTGAGTCATTTAACTGCCAACAAAGTGACAGTAGAAATCTGTATAAGAGCCCAACACTTCCATGGTGTTGAATGACTTATTGTTAGTAATGTTTTGACAGAAAAAGAAGTTAGTTTCTTGCATAAAATTGTCAGACAAACAGTTGTGTGAGTGGGCACAACTCTTGGATATTATTTTACTGATGATGCCCTGCTCAAAGTATCCGAAATCCTTTCGCCCCCATTCTGATGCTCAGTTTGAGCTTCACAGTGTAGATATACCTACACACTGTCATAGACCTGGATGAGGGACTGCTTATGTGAACAAGTGATTGAGTACGTGTACCTAGTGAAGTGTATGTCTCCGTACCATGCTCTGCTGCCACCTGTGACAGCCTGTGAAGCAGAGAAGGATTACACCAGAGTTAATTTTATTAACTGAATGCCACTTTGTTTTAAAGCCCTGCTGAGGTTGATCAATTGCATCGGCTACCAGGGGTCACCTCACTCAGCCTTGTGTGCACTGAGATTGATATGTAGATTTACAGGGAAGCGCTACTCAACCTCCGTTACCTGATTTTGATTGATGGAATTGGTCAATCAAGGTAGGGATGGCAATAGTTGACCTCTGCTGTGAATGTGCCACCAGGGGAGATTAATGCACGTTAATAAACCAGTCAAAGCAACACTGTTATGGAGTCTGACACAAAAATGGCCGGGGTTAACAGTCCTCTTTGCAAAGCTCTGGCCTGTGTCGTTCTTCAAACGGCGCAGACAGAGCCCGGCATGATTGTAAAACTATCCAGTGATGGAAATTCATGAACATGCAAGGACATGCTCATTTGAAAGCCCTGCCCTCTAGTATTTTAAACAGCATTAAAATAAGTCACTGATTCCCCCGCGATTCACAATGTCGCCGGTGTCTCCTTAGCATGGAGAATATTGCCCTTTCCCAATGTTGTGTGACACTCAGCGCCGCTCTACAAACTCTGAAATCAAGGAGGGATACATAAAGGTCGCCCGCTGACAGGCACAAGACATATTGCGCCCTGAGGAGGTCCTCTGAGGAGTGATCAACTTGCTGATTTCACCCTCTCTGGTTTGCACATTCTGGAAAATCACCGTCAGCATTCAAGGACAACAGTCATGCTCCAGGAGTCCTTTATGTTGGATAAGATTTCTTTGTCTTTCAGGCGTCATTAATGAAAATTGCCTCAGGCAATAGCATATTATGAGTTTATTGCAATATAGCATAAAACTGCAGGCAGCTGTGGGGCATTGTTGTTGGTTCATTGATTGTGCTACAGGACACAAAAATCAATATGATGGTGTTGAAAAGGGGATCAGTCACCTTTCTCAAGGAAATGCAGTGGTTTACAATGAGAGGCAGTCAGAAAGCTTTCCACAGTGGAAAAATGGCGATTTCATATCAATCATAT
>NW_006800011.1:788451-995347 GCF_000485575.1 Poecilia formosa | reverse complement strand
GGGTGAGAGGGGAATTTTTTTTTTTTTTTATATGTCAGTATATAAAAGCAAACGTTAAGGAGCTTAAAAATAAAATGGATAAAACAAAATAGATTAAATGAGACAAAAATGTATTTAATTCAGCCTCAGATCAACGATAGTGGAAGCTGATTTCAAAGTCGAGGTGCAGAAAAAATTTAGTCACCATAATGTATATATTTCATCCGAGGAGCCACAATAAACGTTGATTTTCATGTCTAAAGGACCCTGTGTGAACAAAGAAGCTCAACAACTCAGACATAGAAGGATACCAAGGCTGTTCAGACCTTTAAAGAACAAACAATAAAAGTTTCAACTCTGTGCAACGTGTCTCCATCTGGGAGTGAGAGTTGCACAGTGAGCTGCTGCTTTCTGAACAAGTTGTAGGAGATTCCAGAATAACTGCAGGATACCAAATGATCTGCATAGCAATGAATCTGACATGGTGTCCAGCTATGACTGAGGAATAAAGCAGACAGCCTAAAGCGGAGCCCTGTGGTACCCCACATGGAAGAGTACAAGTAGAAGAGTTATGTTAAAATACCTTATAGTGTGGCAGTGAAATTCAGAAAACAGTGTCATGAATTAAAAACATGGATGAACATATCTCCATAAAAGTCTTTTGTTAATGTCCAAAACCGTTTCGGGGCTCTGAAGAATCTCGGCACGTTTTAAATGTTACACTGAAGGAAACCCAACGCCGCCTGCAGGGGAAGATAAAACAAGCCCACAGATCAAGTGCAGAACTTTTTCTGCATATTCTACATGTAATGTTTTAAAATCTGATGCAAATTTCTATACAATCACTCCACTATAGTATTTGAATGAATCAGTTAAAAGGATTAATCATGCCAAGGTCTTTAACAATCTGCAGTGGTGCATAAAATAACCTCTGGATTTAAAAATACCAGACAGAATGTGATTCCTCTCTAAAGTTTGTCCTTAAATTGTTGAAGAGAGCCTCAATTTTGGCTATTACTGACCTGCCAGTTCCTATGCTCTTTCATGGTGAGCAGTTAGCATGTAGTTGTTTGGTTTCTCCATTGCTTGTAGAGGTTGTGTAGTTTTGCTGCAGGCGCCTGCAGGTGTTACTGAATACTGATTTCCTCTGTGAAATTTCATATAGTTTTCTATACATTAAAGAGGAGTTCTGTGTATTTGACTTGAGGATTGTTGAGAAATCTCAGTCAAACCTCTGGTTCAGAAAAGAGATTCACATCAAGGGTGGAACTGGTTGTTACCCTGGAGTATCTAGGAGGGAAAATGGACGTTTTTAAAGCATTTCTCCAACCGATGTGGGTGCAACCTATTATGATGCGGTCAAAGGAAGTGGCAGCAGAAAAAAGGGAAAACATTTCTGGATGTCTCTCAAAGACTCAAAGAGGCAGTGAAGTATTTGACACCATAATATGAGAATGAATTGCTCCTTTTGTGCTCTGTAAAATACTCAAACCCTGAAGGTTCAACCCCGGATCAGTGCAGGAGGCAGGAAATAAATTGTACCACCAAAGGCGGTATAACTGATGACCTACAAACCCACTAACTCAAGACTTGTTGCTTAATCTGAATCAGGTCATTGTCCTCATCAAATTTGGGTCATCACACAAGATTCAGTGCAAATTAGGCTAAATGTGGGTGTAGGGTGTCGATGCTGGCTTGGATATATACAGATTAAAACCTAACCAAACAAATGAACAAACCAGAATCTGATAATTATTCCTCAAAGACACTGATTTTTACCTAAAATACAGAAAACTGACCATTCAATTAATATACGTTAAATGAAATTAAAACTGGATATAAAAATTACTTGAAATTCTCAGAAAAACAAAACAAAAAAAACATAATTTCTGGTGAAGAACAAACTGGGACACGTTTAGTGTTTTACTGATGAGAGAGCTGAACGGAGATCTGTCTGAGAAATTCAGAAAGATCAGTCTGTTAAAGATTTAAAGCAGTTTGAAATTTACCATTCAACTGCACAGAAAAGTCTACAAGCAGAAGGAAATTAAAACGACTCTTTGATCCTCTAGCCACGTTCACCCTGAAAGCAGACCACAAGATGCTGAAGGAAGACACCAAGAACCCTCCAATGTCATCATGGGACCTACAGAAAGCTTTTACTGTTGTTCATATGAAAGTGAACCATCAGAAAGAGACTGAACAAGTTCAAGTATCATTACGAAGAACAAGAAGGCCAGAGTGATGTTTACCACAGGCAACACAGACGAAAACCAGGACTTCTGGATTACAGTGGACCCCCATCTATTCACAGGTTTTCTAGATATCATGGGAAAATTTGCTGATCTTTTCATAGAAGAAATATTCTCTATAAAATGTTGCTTTGAAAGCTGGAATATGTGAGCTCAAATGTCTTTGCAAGAACTTGTGGATGTAATTTTGTGAGGAAACAAAAATCAGGTCAAGTGTCAATAGTGAAACCTGTTCATCCGTAGATTGTTTCATAGGATGTGGATGGAAACATAAAGAGTGCATGGTGCTGGAACATTACGCAGCATATCCTAAGGATTAATACCAGAGTCAGACTCAAAAAGATAAAAACACATGCTTCACTGCTTACAGAGAAAATACTCTGAGGAATTCCCACAGATTTTCACACTGTGTAATGTTACAGTGATTCATGAAGCACAATGCTGGCTGACGAGAGAGAACAAAAAGAGGTGTGTGAGACTCATCAGCTCCCCAACGCCTCTCCCCGCTCCTCTGGTGTGCGGATGCTGTGTCCTACTAAGCCTGAGGGGGGAGCAAATGAGACGAGACGCAGACGGTCGGCTGCATGCGGGGTGGGCTGAGGGAGACGGAGGCATGGGGGGAAAAAAGGTAAAGCATAGAAAATGAAAAAGATGAGAGCAGACAGAAAGTGGGGAGAGAGAAACGGCGAGAGGGAGATGAGAGACGGCACAGGAAAATGGGGTAAAAGGGGAAAAAGGAGATGTGGAGATGGGTGTGGGACATTGCTGTTCACAGATAAATTGCTGCTAAGTGACAGAGCAATGTGTGCACTATCCTGCAGCAGACATGACATTTAGAGTTTAAATGAGGAGCAGCGGTGTGCTCATCCAAACAGGTTTTACAGAGAGTCTAATTTCAGGTTTGCGGTTGTTGAATGGCAAAGGATGATGGTGGTTTGTAGCTTTTAAGGAAGGAGTCTGATCATGAGGTTAGAGTACCCTGTGACAGAAAATAATACTAAAAGCTACAGAAAAGGCCATTGGAAATGTGTTACGCAAAAATCAGTTTTGTCACCTGCAACATAGTCTGTACTTATATGGAAAAGAGGCATTAAAAGCATTACTGTGTTAATCTGACCAAATGTATTCAGTGGTTAGTAAATTATCACCTTTGCATCAAGTATTTTCACCCCAAGCAAGATTAACAGGATAAATGCATCTATAAGTTTTATTCATCTTTTTCCATCTGTTGTTCTCTTACTTTATTTGCCTTGATCAACGATCCTACTGCAACTTGAGTGAGAGAATTTAGGTTTCAGAATTAAATTCATGTTTTCTGTAAGCATAGCAATAAATAACAGGTGCGGACAGCATATGTGCACATGCACTCACAGGCCACTTTATTAGGTCGTGTAGCACAGCAAGGATCCAAAGCATGTGACCAAGTTCACCTCTGAAATATTCCAGAAAAAATTAACTGAAGGTATTGGTGTGGCCTAGTTAAAGTCTGACATTTTAGTTCTGACTTATATGCTGTGTCATGACCTTGACCAAGCCGTTCAAGCTCAAATACTCTCCCATTAACTGATTCCTTATGTAATCAGTTAATAAATGCATTTTTTATTTACTAGGATTAGTTTGTTTGGTGATATCAAATATTATATTTGGCAAAGAAGCTAAAAAAGAAGAAGTCCCACAGCAGTTTAACACTGTAGGAAGTCAGCGCCAATCCTAATATATGATGTTAGAGAACTTAATATCTAACTGTGTGTTCTCAATATAGTTATAAAAAATGTGTTTTTACACTCGCCATCAAGGCAGCAAAAAGAAAAATGCTTCAGAAGGTTTGGGAATAAAGTTTATTTGCTGAAATATCTATAATTTTCTGCCCCAGGGGTTTGCAACCTTTGCAATGCAAAGAGCCATATTTGCCCTCAATCCTGCTAAAAACAACTCATTTAGAGCCACTAAGGTTTCATGTCGTTTTAGAAAAAAATAACTTGTAATTTTTGATAAATATCTACTGTGTGTCATTTGGACAGAACCATTTTTTTTATTTTTATTTCTAGATTTTAAAAAAGAAAAACAAAAACAAAAAAAAAATGATTTAGATGTATCCAGCCCCTTTTTCCAAACATCTACAAAACCAGTTTCCAGCGTAATGACAAGAAAAATAGACCTAATAAATTCACTGGTGGTGAATTTAGTCTCATTTTGTTGTGGAAGGTCCACAGAGTCACAGGTTGCAGACCCCTGATCTGCTCTAATATGTCTAATGGCTTCACAGTTTTCCTCATTTTCACCAGCAGCACCTTCTGCCTGGTTTGTTATTTTGCCCCCTTTTGTTTTGACTTGTCTTGCGATGGGAATATGGAGATGTTCTGAGCTTTGCATCCCTGGCTGTGTAACAAAGCTGTGATGGATGTCGTGTTTCCTCTGGAGGTTTTTTTGTTTATGACAGTCACTATCCATTTCAGTGCATATCGGCGTTGCACAGTGTGCTGTTACGCAATGGGCGTGTTGTCTTGCACAGAATTGATTTATGCACCTTCCTGTAATGGAATTTTTTTCGTGTGTTTTGTTTTGTTCGGGGCCCTTGCTCGTTCTCTGCTCTGACCCCAGGTTCTAATGTAGAATGAGATGCTATCCCAGAACATAATGAAGTGCCTGTAACAGCTTGCCAGCCTGAAACGTGTCTGTGCTGACATTTGTTGTGGGTTTTTACTCCCTCTGGCTCAGAAAGCCGCTGTGAGAAAAGGCTCATGTGTGCTGGTGTTTGAGAACAACATTAAACACTGAAGCTGCATTACATTTTTCTTAAAGGAACCTAAAACATTTATGGGTAAAAAAAGAAAACCCTTCTAGCTCATGGACCTCTGCAGCAGGAATTACAAATTGTAAATTAGACTCAATTGAAGCCACTGATTATAGTGACGGGAGGTACTTTCACAGAAACCCTCAGAACGATGTGTTCATCTGTAACTGCTCAATGAGTTCTTTAAAAGAGTAATGTACCTGCAATCAAGTAAAATATCTTAAAATAATTTCTCTGGTAATTATAATGTTATTAGAAAGGCATTTAATTTAACGCGTTAAATTAAAATCAGTGGCGTTCAGCCAGCTGCACTGAACCCATTGAAAACCTCACCAAAAATAAACTCTTCCTGAGTTAAAATATTAGTATTGCTGTTTCTAAATGAACATAAACTTGTTTTATTATGAAAGCACTGCATCTTTTTCATTATTTTGACCATTTCTCATTTTCTGCACGTAAATACTAACGTTTTGCTTGGAAGTTGTCAGTAGTTCATAGAATATAAGAACAATGTTCATTTTACTGAAACATGTACCTATAAAAAGTTAAATCAGAGAAACTGATCTTTTTATTTGGTTTCTTAGTTTTTTCCAGAGCTCTATATAGCAGTTTTATATCAAGTGAAAGTAGCTGCTTGAATGTGCTGAAGAAAATGTCTGATTCTGCCCCTTTAAAAACAAAAACCCCAGCATGTCCACCTTTTACTAACCAAATTACACTTCTACCACAAATACTCAGCTTATGGATCCCTCGAGTTTTCCCAAAGCCGGACAGTCGACGGTTCGTTGTTGCATGACATTCGTATTTACACATGACGCAGACAACCTGGGGAAGCAACTCCTGCTTCAGTATACGTCATTCCCTAAGCATGATGGGTAATGAAACGATCATGGAGAGAGCGACACACCTTTCTGCAGACAGCCTCACTCGGGTCAATGACTTTCCAACTTACATCCAGGAGTTTTTAGCCATTTAACAATTTTTATTTGTATTTTGTGAAGAATTATTCAGTTCTACATAACTCCTCCCTTCAGCCTGCAGTGCAGGTTGGTTGTACTGGCCACTTTTACAACAGAAAAGGACAAAATGGTGTACTGGACCACACTGACCTGTGCTGCACTGTTAAATAAAATTGACGTAGTTTGTAATCTACCCTCAAATGTAACCAAATGAAACTTTCAAACTAAAATTTCTTAAATGCCAGCCCAGCACTGTGTTCTCAGAGCTCTTTGTTTAACATGCTCCTGCTGCCAGCACACACAGAACGAATAATATCCAGAGCCGAATGCCACAGGAGAAACGGCGTGGGAAGACGTCACTTGAGTATCATTACTCGTTGGATTTAGTTGAGGAGCGCAGCGGTGATGAATCTTTCCAGCCTTATTCCCTGCATCTCAATCCTTAAAGCCCAAAGCTCAACACTGTTCCATTAGTTTGCCCTGTGCAGCCATCAGCCTTGTTGTTGCATGAGAAACAGGAAGCCCTCTATTCCCTCTGAACACAAACACCCAAAACAAGACGACGTGAGCTCTTGGAGAATCGGCTGATGGAGATGTCAATCTGTTCAGCTCTACACTTGTTATGGACTGAATTCAGATGAGCCAATGACAAATTGCTTTTTGTAAGAAGGTCCAGCTGGAGATAAAAGCCTCCAGTTCACTCCAAAGCAGCAAGAAGGGACTGATTTATTAAGAGGTTAGGATTCGTCTTTGCATCGACAGGCACTTCATCAGGGTCCAGCCTGGCTCTCACGGTCGACCAAAAGGCAGATGTGATTGGCAGCCTCTCTGTTCAAGGTCTTTGACTTGTCTGTGTTTGCAAGGTTGTGTTATTGACATTTAAAACAGAGGAAGTCATCTGTGTGAAAAGGGGGATCTGGTAATAGTCAATCTTACACAGGTAAAAGAATAAAAGGAACTCAAACGTAATGTGCCAATGTTCTACGGAAAAGGATTAATGTTCGCCCGTCATCACTATCATCACCTTGAATGACATGCCCTGTATGAGGTTAAACCTTTAGGTCCAGATTCTGTAGCTTTGTAGTCCAGGATGGCCAGGAATTCCCTCTCCATTTTAATAATAACAAATAAAAGGGGTTTTTTTTGTGGTTGATTTTTCTAAGCCTGAGTTAATGGAGGCGGGTGAAGGCGGACAGATGGATGAATGATCGATAATTGGCTGGATTTCCAGGTATTTATCTTCCCACTGTTATGTCATTAAGACAATCACTCATTTTTATTTATTTATTTATTTATTTTACCTTGCTAGTGAATCCTAGTCCACCAAGTCAACATGCTGCCCTTACCTGAAGGTGGCAGCAGTTTTAAAAGCAGCTTGGGTTCGATGTTCCCGTTACAAGAACTTAAATGGCCTTTTAATCTTCATTTGCAGGGTTTGCTGCTTTTATTGCCTGTTGCTGTTGCATCAGTGCGTTGCACTATTACTCAAAAGACGTTAAAGACTCAAACAGAACATCAGCACCTGGGAGGGAGAATAGTCATTATGACTAAAATAATCCTTTGATGGAGGCTTGGCTGAGTGATGAAGGAAACGACTACAGTAATTATTCACTTTTGTTAAGTAATTGGTGAATAAATGTAATGACCCTTTCAGTGAGTTGTTTTTGAAGAGTAATTCATTAATATTCATCTGTATCTCCCCCAAAGCATGGCTTTGTAATGAAGAAATATTAGTGACAAGTAAGCAAACAAGTCATTTAAGTTCCTGATATGATGTCATTTCTTCAGTTTGAAGAAATAATGGATAGAATAAAAAATAATATTTAATGTCTAGGTACTTTAAATGTGACCTATTATGCTTTATTGAACAGGTTAGGCTAGGTCTATGATTTTTACAAAACATGTTCATTACATTTCTTACTCTAAACACTGATTAGGTGATGAGCTTTAATTCTGATCTGATTATTTTGAGTTTCTTTCAGAATGACTTGTTTTAGGATGTCTTGCCACTTTAACTCCAAATAAGTTGCTTCTGGCCTCAACATATATACATTTATGTAAAAATGGCTGCGAACAGATGCACAATTATACAACTATACTTCTTTGAACAGCAGAAGTGGAGCCTCCTGCACAACCAAGAATTCAGCAAGTAGTTTCTGGATGGCAAGTCAACAACAAAACACTTATCTTTTCCTTTCTGATTTGAGGTGCTAAACTGAGAAGGATTTTGAAACTGCTCATTATACAGACAGCAAACAACACGAACCTATTGTTAAAAACAGATGGGTGGTTTTATTTAAGCGCTGGGATGGATTTTAGAAGCAGTAGAGACTCAAATGTAAGTACAATAAAGTTACAAAATGTAAATTTAACAAAATAAATCTCCTTTAGAATAGCTTTTATGGAATTTACATGTTACCTTCCTGAACTTAAACGGTATTTCCATTAAATGATCTTAGAACTTACTGTGTAGTTCCTCAAACTTGCTTTCTTACTTACTAAAATGTTTAGAAACTGAGGCGTAAACTCCAAATTTTATGAGTTAGAAAAGCAACTTTAAAGTAAAGCAACCAGAAGAGTCCATTCAATGTCTAGGACAGAACCTTCTTTTTCCTGTTAAGATTCTTCGGCAGGGACTGAGTCGTCAGCTAAGGGAAAACCACGAAGTCAAAAAAGAATTAAAGCCGGTTGAGCGACACTTGGTGCCTGCAGGGCAATTTCAGCTGACAAGCTAAAAAAGAAGCACAGATGGGGGTAAAAGAAAAAAAAAAGTCTCATTTTTTTACATTTGTAAATCTATATTTCCCTGCTGGTAATTTTCAGCTAAATGACTGACTGGGATTTGAAGAAAAAGTGGTTTTTTGAAGAAGTGACGACAGAGACGAGATCTCTCGACCGAGTTTTCTTCCCACCTTTAATAAGTCTCCCTCCTGCTGTGAGTCTTGGGGTAACACTGTGGGGGGAAAAAAAGCTTCACAAAACTTACATCTTTGCACACAGAAAGAGGATATTAGTGCTCTGTTGTCAATGGAAGAATGTGGATGATGACGAACAAAGGGGAAATAACGATGATCATTAATGTGCTTTGGGGAGGGGGCCGAGTCAATGAGAACGCTTTTCAGTCCCCTCTTTAGAGTCACTGAAGAGTGATGCGTCTCTCAGTAGACTGTTATTAATGTTCCATCAGGAGCCTCTGCAAAGCTACTGCAATGAATAATAAGTTTAATGATGTTTGTTCTCTGTGATGACACGTCTACAGTCTGAAGAACCACTTAGTATTAAACCAGCACTCTGCTGCAGCCACCAAGCCACTTACACTGCATACCCCATCATTTTGTTATTCACAGTAGTCATTGGGAATATATCTCATGTTAAAATATTTCTGTCAAAAATAGATTTTTCCACCTTGCAAAATTATAGATAATTATGGCAGTTTCTTCACTTTTTTAAATGACATGACAATGAAATTAGGTTTTTCTTATTCCCTCCAATGCCTTGAATTTTAAGCAACATGACCTTTTTAATATGCTCTGCCACTCCACAGCCTAATGGTGGTCCAGTAGGCTATTGAAAGGTACAGTTGACAGGTGGGGACAATACACCTCAGTGTTGAAGGAAACTTTTATTGGACCTGCTTTTTGAATGTAACAAGTCTGAGGCTCCAACCGTCTGCTGGAATCTACAATATTAGCTTTTGATTTACATTTACATGTTACTCCATGGAAAAGTATTCCTACTGCTTGAACCTTTTTTTTTAAACATATTACAACAGCATATATCAAAAACTACCGTATTTTCTTTTCTTTGTGTCTACCTTGGGTTGGTTTGTTATAATTCCCAAATAAAATATGTTGGAGGGCGGAGGGATGCTTCGGCACACCACTATGATATTTCTCAGATGTCTTATGTAAGCACTGCTCCTGGTTTAGGGTCCAGCAGTACTAACTCCCATGCCAGAGCAGCTATCTGGGCTAAATTCCTACCAGAGTGCTCCCTCATGCCTTAGGCAGAAAAATTAGTTAGGGTTACTGGAAAAGGATCCTGAAAAGTAAATCCGTCTTGCACTTTATCCTACTTTTGGAACGTGAATCCAGCCCAGTAGAAATAAGTTAAATCTGAAGCAAAGCAACGTCCACATGCCTGATTTTATGGTAAATGCATCACTTAGTCACAATTTCTGAAACAACTGAATATCCCAGCTGTATCCTATTCATTTACACCACTTCTACCCCCTTCGTCAGCATCTCTGCTGCTGATTTGTTATCTACTTCCACATTAGCAGCAAGTGGTAATTTGAAAACTAATGAGCTGTCTGTTTTTAGTGGGAACAATGAAAACATTACTCTTAGGCAGCCTCCAGTGGTGCCAGTGAATGATGATGGCCACATTATAATTATTTTCTCCATCGTCCTGGAGCCTGATCACGTGTGGGTTTTGTGCTTTTAAGGAAAAAAAAGGGACAAAAAACAGGCAGGGGAAAAACCATCAGTGCAACTTTATGCGCATTTGTTACACTGTATTTTCGTCACATCAATTGTTTTGATCTGAATAATTGTAGTTTCAGCTTCACAACGGCTGTTTTGATCATCTTTGCACAAGATACATAAGCTGTTCATACTTTGATGGAAGACAATTTGAGATAAATGGGAAGTTTTATCAAATATCTGAACTTTGCTGTGATTAAATGCACCAATATGCGTCTAATGCATCCATCCATGATTGATTACGGCTATGTCAATTGTTAAAATCATCATTCATTGAATGCAAAGGGTGATTTATAATGCAAAGCTGCCATTGGTAAATGTGTGAGACTTTTGGTTTTTAAATTTCAACAGAAGGTGAGGGACATGTTGTGTTGCAAGACCAGAGCTATTCAAGTGAATACTGCATCAAATTCTTATTCTGAAGGTTTTCTGTTGAGTATTTCAACAATGAAGTGTTGAAATACTGAAAGTACTTCAGCTGACAATGGCTATTCACTCACTGCTAACCTTGTATGCCTGCTGGTACTCTGCGGTTCACATTTTAGAAAGTGTGTGACCTTTCTCCTGCCCCGTTTTGCACAATATTGTTCTGGATAGTTGGGTTCCAGTTTTGGTCTAAGCTGCCAGCTGAGAAAGCTGCAGTCATAGTCAGCTGAGCGCTGTGGGGGTCTTTGGACAGAGACAGAACCAACCAATCTCAGATTGTGGGGGTCTTCTTTGGCGCACCCTCCAGGTCATTCTGGGAGATTTTAAGGCATGAATAGCAAAGGGAATAAAGTGTAGCCTGACTATTTGCTGCTAGATATTCAAGGATTTTTCTGCTTATTCACAGATTTTTTTTTTTTTTTTTTTGTGGAGCATATCTAAAATATTTTTAAAAATGCAGCTTGGGAAGGTGAAATACCCAGGCATAATGCTGCTTGACATGCTATTGGCTGGCGTTTGCAAAACAGTCGCCTCAGGAGCGCCTTTAATTTCCCTTGGCGCTAAGCGGCTGTACTCCCAACGCTGAAGACGACGGCTTCTAGTAGTGATAATGTGGTTTCTATTAATGCACATCAAGGTATATTTAGTGTTAGAAGTTTTACAATACGCAATCAGAGTTTTTTGTAACATTTTAGAGAAAAATAAATTGCACTCCTGGAATGGCTGCTTTACAAACACCAACCAAGAGCTAGTCAAGTAGCATTGCTCTGATTTCAGCATCCCAAGCTGCATTTAAAAAAAAATGCTCTTAGAAAAGAAAATCCATGAATGAGCAGACATTTGACAAATAATCTGAAGACATTGGCATTAAATTCCAGTGGATATGGACACATTTCCAGGGTCAGTTCTGCATTAAATATGAGCTCTTGATGAGGATGGAAATATGTCATGCTGTATCAGTACAGACCCTTTGCTCAGCAGGGGGTACTGGGCAAAGTTTACTCAGGAAATGATTTGTTTGATATGAAAACGAGTCCTGCCACATTTTCATTTCAACTTGAAGAAAATTGACTAGTATTTTAAAACTTAAAAGCATGGAGTTTTGTACACACAAATATATTTTTCACAAATGAAGCAAGGTGAAGCTGCATAGTTGTAGACATCCAGTTTTCTTGTGAAACTGGAAAATAAGATAAATGTCAAATAATATATATGAAACTCGATACTCCAATCAACACAAATTAAAAAAATAAACTTTTGTGCATCTATATCAGCAGAAAAAGACGTCAGAATGATTAGATCTCTATATTTGTTACAGTGTTGAATGCTTTCATTGTTTTAACTTTTTGCATTATAACTATAGAGTTCTTTACATTTACATTTTGTAACTCTGGCCCACATTACATAAAGACTACCCTAAGTGAAAAATTATACCAGACTGTCTAAAAACATAAAACCTGGAATCTCATCCTTTGCTTTGTTTTTCTATGAAATAAAGTGTGTGAAGCATTGTTCTGAAAGTGAGCTACAATCCATGGTTGTTGATCATTTGTTTGGGTGGTGAGTGCGGATTTGTTCATCATCTGCAAGAAGAATAAAGTGAAATCCTTGAATGCTGCACTTTGTTCATATTAGATATTCATTAGGTTTGATGGGGCTTCAACTCTTCAGGTTAGGCCACATTTCTAAAAATCAACTGCAAGTGTGATATTGAATAACTAGGAAGAAAAACAGTGAAAAGAAAATAAACTGTCTTTCATAATGCATTACAAAGATACACTTATGTAGTAATAACATATATAGTAATGGAGGACGTGTTAAAGAAAGGACTCAGATCCGACCGAGACCCATTTTTAACTCCAACTTCAGATGAGATGTCAAAATGAGAAATGTGCTCCATCAGCTCTAGAGATGAGTTTCAGAAGGATTATTCTGCTCACAAATGCAAGTTTGGATTTCATGTTTATCTAATTGAACAGTGAATGCCAAACAGAGTACTTAATCATGGGAAACTGAATGTGTTCATGATTGTCAGTCCAGTTGAAAAGCTCCCTTGCTTACTCTGTTGGATTTAGGAGGAAAAGCATCAGCCAGAATCAGATGCACCTGATTAGCTAATCAGAAACTTTTTTGGTTAATAGGAAAATGAGAACATATTTGTGCCGACTTGTTGTGGATCCTTTAAGGAATTTATAACTGTAATTTTTGTCATCACATGAGAATTTATACTGATTTACACACAGCAGCATTTACATTTGCCTTCTGATTACTGGCATGTTTTAGGTAGTTTCTGGGAATTCAGATTTTTTTTTTTTTGCACATCTTTTCTGGTCAATACTTAACTATGGCAATGAATTACAAATCTGAAACAGAGGTGGGCATTTACATTTAATGCACCATTTATGGTTATACATTTTTAAAATTAATTTTTAAAAACCCACAAAATGGTTAGTTTTACTTTTTCTCCACTGTTTGTTCAATAAGATTATCAATAAATGTCATTAAATTTGAAAATCTGATTAAATGTTGTTGCTTTGTGCAGCTTAGTGATACAGATCACACTTCTTTATACGATTGGTGTTGAATATTACTAATAGGTATGATTTTCAAGATCAATATCTGTGTTTGTAGGACTCTGACGGTCATGCAGTTACAGTAGTACATTTACCTAAAAGAAAACAGGAATAATTCTCATCACTTTCATTTCTGGCACAATATCACCACGTCCATATTCCCCACCAGACTCACAAATATGTAATGTTTTTTTTTTGTTTTATTTTTGTAAGCTGTTAATTTCAGTCCCTGAACAAATTTTATTTAAAAAAGAAAAAAATGTTTTTACAAATCTCCCAGTGGTTTATTTAAATCCAATCAGCTGGAATATGGCTTTGTGTGCCTGACAAACGGACGGCTTTTATAAACCGAGTAAAAACAGGATACGTTCATACAAATGGGGAAACAAGTTTAAATTATTATCCCTGAATTATTCATGATTTCCAGCACCTCGCCGATCTCTCCCTACCAGCGGGGAAACGTGGAGCTTGAATCAAGCCGTTGTTTCAGCTCTTAGTTTAAAGGTTGAGCGCCTGGCAGCTCACACATCACCGTTCGTCCTCCGAATCTCTGCCTCACCATTAGGAGTCAAACTTTTCTCAAAACTTTTATCATTTGCAGCTTAATGTGAAACATTGTTTACTTTTGGGTAATTTGCTGTGCAAAGAATGCAAATCAAACATGTACAATACACAGAGCACAGAGCCTTGAGCCTGTTTGTTGACTTTTTATTTAAATAGAAGTGATCAAAGTGCGGCACAGTCACATGAAGCTAAAGGATGCAGACGGAATATGGATGATGTCCTGGCAGATGGGTCTTAACTCGTGATATAGTGAAGGAAAGACACACAGAAATAAAGAAAAACATGCATCCAGACAGCCAAACTGAAACAAGCTATAATCTCCATCTCTGCGCCTGCTGTTGCTTTTCTCTCCATTTCGTTTAGGGGTCTAAATGCTTTGGTCGAGCAGATTGGGGGCCACAGCTGGTGCTCGCCTGCACCACACATGTAGGGCCATTGGAGACGGACGTTTAAGCCTAATATATGCGGGCACACAGAAAGGAATCAGGAGTCATACTGGGGATAAAGACAGGGAGGGACGCGGCTGAATGAATTTCCTCTGCTTCATTCAGGAATCGTATTTCAGCAAGCAGGCAGTGAAACCGCATGATTGCTTTCTTCTCGAAACGCTCCAGATAGAATGCAATATAGTTTCATATAGTTTCAGCAAAACTGCATTGAAATTCTACTATTTTCTGACTAAATATACATTTGATTTTAGATTTTCCACTGAATTTTTTTTCCCACCTTCTTGAGGCCACTTAAGCCTCAACGTCTCAGTTCTGCTAATACACAAGTATTGAACAAGCATCTGGTCTTATCAAGAGTTTCAAGGAACGCTCACATAAGCATAATACGGAGTTTGCCATCATTTTATTTATTTTTTTTTGCATAAAAAGGAGAATATGCTAATAAAATGATTTGTGGATGTTTTAAAGCAGAAAACAGTCATATTAATACTCAGTTTGTGCATCATTTGTGCCAAACCAAGCAGGGGAAACCCATGACATTAACTCATTGCATGGCTAAACTTCAACTCCTAAACCAGAACCTTCATCCCTTCAGAAGTAGTAGGGATAATACATCACATCAACATAAGGCAATGTGAAATTACAAACTTGGATTTCAAATTATACCAACTTAAAACTTTCCACATTCTTCTTTGCAAAATAGCTCATGCTCACATTAGATGGAGAGTCAGATTTCTACCCAGATTTAACTCTGGACATTGACTAGGCCGTTCCAACAGTTTAATTCAAACTGTTCCAGTGTAGCTTTAGCTGAATGTTCATGGTTGATGTTCCAGGTCTTTAGAAATTCCAGGTTGTGTGCAAAACAAGGAATTTGACTTTGGTTTCAAGAGCTCACTAACAAACCAGCCACTCCAAAACTCCAGACGTGATCATCTGCTGTGGTGCTACAATAGTCTAAACTATGTGAACTAATGCATGTTGAGGTATATTTGGTGTTTAAACAAGTTCCTGCCAAAGTGGAGGAGTTTACGTACCTCAGGGTTTGTTCAAAAATGATAAAAAAAGGAAGGAAGGATCAATAGGTGGATTGGTGCGGCGTCTGCAACGACGAAGAGAGAACTGGGCCAAAAGGTGAAGATTTCCCTCTATGACAGAAACAAGTGGATGAAATATAGATTCTCCACAGGCTGTTAAGTCATTACAAGCCTGACGTGATGCAGGGTGTAATTTTCTTTAATTATGGCTGTCTACAAGGATGTAAATTTACTATTAACATATACACAAAAGCAGAGAAATATCAATATTCCAAGTGAAAAAAGGAATGTTATTAAATTGAATTCATCCAGTTAGCATGAGACCACCGTATTCTCACTGCGTTATGTTTTTCAAGGTGCTCTTGGCGTCCTCATCAGAAATGAAGAAGCAACACCTTCCTAATGAGCAAAGTCCCAGAGAGAGCCGGCCTTCGCAGATGAAACGCCCATGCTAAGTGTCCAGGTGAAATCACAACTTTTACAGAGTGTGTGACCAGCTGGTGTCCTCCTGCTGTGCTGCAACTTCTCCCAAGCCTTCCAGACCTGAATCAGGTGAACACACACATACACACACGCACACACACACACACACACACACACACACTTTCTGTCCATTGCGGCTAATGAAGTAAAGCACCTTTTCCTTCTTTTATCCAGGCCAGGCCCAGCTGCCTCTCCATCCGGTAAAGGGGCCAGTAAATGTTAATCAGGTAATCAATGCTGTAAAGCTGATGGATGTGGGAGGAAACAACAGGTTAAACCGAACACAGCAGGAAGTTTTAGTGAGAAAAAGTAGTTTGAAGCCTTTGGATTCACCCAGGATACCAAAAGAGCGCCTCTTCGATGCTTCAACACGCCTGGTTTAAGCTGCTGAGCATTTACCAGAAAACGATAAGATGCTTTTGTCAAGCCGAGGAGGTTGTTCAGCTATGTGAAGCATGTTCATTTGGAAACCACACATGTAAAAGTAGATTGGATCAACCCACACCAGCGGAGCTGACTGCTTCAAAGGCCATTATCAGTAGAAAAAGTCCTGCTTTGGTCAAAGCCAAGAGACACGTAACACAGATGTGTGTTTAAAAGAAGGCGAGGCCCATTAAGTTTTAAATACGGTGAAAAACACTTGGTTCTGTTGGCAATAAACCTCCATGACTCAAGAAGAAGGATATACAGTACTTGATGTCAGCATATGTGGGTATTTGGTGTCTGATCTGTACTGTTTAGGTGTTACATTTCATTTAAACTCGGTAGTCAGGATTTCATACTTCTGTGTCGTAACCCAGATAAAGTAATCGTTTAGCTGTGGTCTGTGTCCAGATGTGCTGCTCTTTCTGCCATGTGTAGCTCACAGATGATCTGATCTGGTTTTCCAGTTTGCACCTAAATCACGACTAAGTTGAGTATGAAACTGTTCCCAGATCTGGTTTATAAATCGATTACAGGACGGTTTTGTTGTACAGCTGACCTGTTCAAGGTTCAGCGTTGGCAGATATTTGTGGAATGTGATTCCAAATTATTCATGAAAAATCTCCCTTGTTTGGGAAGCTGAAATGCGAAAGCCAAATCCTTCTTCAGCTTCTATTTGCAGCCAATCCAGGAGCACCTTTCATTTTCCTCGCTTCTGATTGGATTCTGTGGTTCTTGAGCCAAGATGCTTTCCATGGTCCATAATAATGCATATGAAGGTATATTTGGTGTTTGAACTGTTAAAATACTAATAATCATTATGTCACTCTGAGTTTTACACCTTTTCATTTAATCTTCATTGTATCTTATTGTTTTTAGTTCCTTTTTCTATGTTTTGTGCATCTTCCTGTTATGCTTTTGATTTTAGGTTTATATCATCTCCTTTGGGTAACCTGGAGCACGTTTATTAAAATTATCAGTCAGTTCAATGCGTCTGTTTCTTCCACCAAGAAAAAAACCTTCTGAGTCTTAAGATGCTTTTTTTTATTGCTTTGATGTTTTAATTAAAAGGTTTAAAGACAAAATCCTGACATTGGACCAAAATTGCTGTTATGAATCTAAAAGACTGACTTAAATGTCGCATTCAATTAAAATTCTCATTGAAGTAAGTCACTAACAAATATCCAGAGATAAAAAAAGATTGGTTTTAAATGACAGTTTTCTCTCTGTTAGACAAATTGACACAACATGCAGTTCACCTGTCAATTTTTTTGGTATTATAAATTGTGAATTATGTTCTGAGGGCCAGAAATCTACACCAGGATGCCGTTAAGTTTCTGGATAAATTGGAGATTACAAAAAAAAATCAAGATCAAAACAGGAAGTGACACAAAAGGACCAGAGTGAACTGGAAAGGACACCTTCAGCTGTACATCAGACTGGCATCTACAACTCAGCACAATAAAAGAGGAATATAAATATATTGGCACCGGTTTAAGTTGTGCTGTCGTTTTTATTATTGCTCTGCATCAGCATCATGGCCTCCTGGATCACCAGAGTCAGGCTCAAACATCTGGGACATCTTCTGACAAAGCTATAAGCTCAAGTGAAAATTGCTTTTGACTGAATGAAAATGTTCCTGAATCCAAGTCAGATTCTGTAAAAATGTTGCTCATCCACCCAACAAATCACTCTGGAGTCCTGATATTCATGTCCTCCTCCTTTATTTTACTCTCTGTGCTCTGCTTTCTGCACCCTGACTGACATCTGAACACTAAATTCACTACACAAAAACGCTTTCTTAAAAAAAAAAACACATTTTGCTGAATAGCTGCACTGAACATTGATATTTTTGTTATTATCCGTTTTTATAATTACTGAACCATTGTTAGAGTTGAAACACAACCTGGGCCTTTTATATTAAACCTGAGGCTAGACGCCCAGAGCTCATCCTCATAATGTAGAAATGTGATTTGCTTTGCTCATCTCCAAATTTTAACGTTATCTTTGATCTTTCTGTATTTGTGCCTGAGGAAAAAACAAGAGTTCGGCTGTTTGTACCAGAAGAGCACAAGGAAGTCTTTAGGAGTATTTCTGCTCTTCACCACGCAAACTAATAAAAGCTTGAACGTGTAAAGTCATTATACTAGAGATATGTTCCCCCCGCCTATGCTTACTTTGAAGTCAGCTGTAAAAGTTGCTTTAATCTGCTCAGATTTGGGCAAAATATGTTTTTCTTTGATAAGTAGCTATAAAAAGGGGGATATAGATGCCTTTGAAGCTCCACAGACTGATATGTTATATGTAAAAAGGATTTTTTTTACTCTCTTTTTAATCTTTTGTTTTCAGTTTGCAAGAGCTTCAAAAGAAGATTTTTCTTTTACTAATAGCCATTCAGATCAGTGAGAGTTCAGAAGACACAGCTGCTCAGAAATGACAGGTTTGACAGACAGAAGAAGAAAAAGAAGATGATGAAGAAGTTTGTAGTTTTGAACATTTGACACAATGAACTTAAAATACAGATTCATCAAAACATCTGAGTACTAAGAGACATCGTTATCCTTATACTTTTAAGACATTTTTTCCCTTTATATTTGAAGAAAGAAAAGATAATAATGGCACAAAAAGATCTTTGGGTCAGCAGGGAGTGACTACACAGCACTGTAATTGGGCCAGAAATTGGATCAGCATGAAGTTTATCTGTCATGCATCTTGTATATGAATTCCTAATGAAATATTCAAAAGCAGAGATGTACCATAATACTCTGAGAGCACATTTAATGATTTTTTCTTTTAATGTACCAAAACTGCTTTGAGCTACAGAATCTTGTCAGTCACAAAATTCAAGCAGAATCTCTGGACAGAAAAATTGATTTCAGAATCAAATTGTGACCCTAAAAATCGGAATCGATTGGGTAGACACCGAAAGATTTGCATCCCTACAAGATAAACAATAAATCATCTTTTATAGAAATTTAAACTACGCCACAGGTCTAATTTGACTTTTAATGGCATTTAGACTGTTTAATATGAAAACCCTACATGTATAGTCACAGAATTTGTTTTTACATTTTTATTGTGTACCCAAACTATAATAACATGACACACAACATTAGTTAATGAGAAAAACGATTGTCAGGAGAACTCAGATTTAAGTAACAGCTGAAAGACACTTTCCCTGACTGGAGCTGCCACCAGCACCTATTAGTAGAAAAACTGACACACTAATTTCAGGTGACGGCAGCTTCCTCAGGGGAAGAAGGTGAAAGTGGTTTCTACATATAAGTAACAGAGGGAATACAATGACTCTTGTGAATTTGGTATATTTATTTTGTTCAAAAAATAAGCAACCACTTCTACAGCGCCGCCTAAAATTATACTAATATGCATTTAAGTGCAATTTCTTTCTGTGAGGCTTCAGTTTTAAACTCTTGGAATTCATACTCTTACATTATTATCGAGAACTTAAAACACTTTGTCCAATATATTTACACATAAAGTATTCAGACCTTTTTACACATTTTATCACAACGTATTTGGGGTATTAAGTAAGAAAACTGTAAAGTGATACACACTTATACGGTTTTCCATCTGATAAGACAAATAAGTATCAGACTTAATGCCCTTCACAGTAATTGACTGCAGTAGATACACAGAGGTTTGAGGTGACCACATGACAAAGTCCTAAAACGTTCAGTGGATTAGACAATTGTTTTTAGAGGCGCCAACATCAAAGTATCTATAAAATTTGATAGAAATTGTTCTCATCACTCGTCCATACATCTGCAGAATGCTGGTTTGAAAACTCGTTTGACAGTTTCATTAGGGGGATGTGCTTGGATTCATTAATAACACCAGCTCAGCATCCAGACACAAGGCAGATGACAGATGCTGAGCAAGACAGACAAAAAGAAAATTAATGATTAATAGATGCGATGTCAAGGCCAAGCATGAGGTAAAGTTGTTTACCGCACTTCATCCTCTTTGGATGTAATTCACCGGCACTCACATAAGGTTCTCTCAGGTTGGGGATGCAGTGCGAAGGAATTTGCATTTTAACCAGTAATTTAATCTTGCATTGAGTCTTAAAATCCGAGCGGAGGACTTTGTTTGATGAAGTGGAAGTGGCCTCGCAGTCTGACAGTCGGCAGCATCCCGCACACAGAGGCTCGTTCTTATGACAGGCTCCATTTTTCATAATTCCACCATTTGATTACAAGCGCATCATGATTGATGAAGCACAGGTTGGGTTTAACGCGTCACGTCAGGTCTTAAGATGGCATAGCAGGTTGACATGAAGAAGTGTAGGATGGAGAAACTTGGGAACCGGTACTGCTCTGCAAATTGTGCTCGATTTAATGCTTTTTTACACACTGAACATCTGCAGAGGCGTCTTTCATTTCTTTTGTCTCAACGTCACCTTAGAGCAAAACCTAGTTCTTGATTAAAACTCATTCACTTCAATTCAGTTTATTTATATATCGCACTTTACAAAAGATGGTTTCAGTTGCAGTTGATCCTAATTATCAAACATTGCTTTAAGCTCAGTTTACTATTCAACTTAAATTAAAAAGTTCTATACAAAAGCCTTGCTTATTTTTATGTTTGGAGGTACAGCCAATCAGCAACAAGGAATATTAATTGCACTCCTGGATTGGCTGATTTGCAAAGGCCAACCAATAGCGTGTCAAGTATGTATCTCAACTTCCCAAGCTGCATTTTTCCTAAACAATATGAAAAAAAGACACGAATAGACAGGAAAAATGGAAGATAAACAGCCTTTAGGCTAATTCTGGCAATTCCAAAAATGTTAATTAGTGTGCATTGTACCAAATAAATCAGATTTAAAATAGGCAGTGTCCTTTTATCTGCTGGGGACAACATATGAAAATCAACATGTTGAATAAATCTGGTAGAGTTACTGAGTGTTATCATGGTTTTTAATATGCACTTTTCACTTTTAAAATAAATATCTTTCGAGTCTGAAGTCAGTTATTCTTTTCACTTCCCCATCAACTGGTGGCAAACTTGGGTGCAATTCATGCTCTGCCATCTATTTTTCAGATAAAGCCATAGTTAGCTCTTCCTTTGTAAAATGACCCTTACTCAAATTATTTTGGCAGATTCTTAATGGCCTTCCAGAATCTGTTTTCAAAGACATGCCTCTCCAGCGTGAGTGGGTTTTCTATTTCTTTTCTCTTTTTCCAAGAAGAACCAAGGTTGTAGAGTCAAAAACCTGCTCTAACCATGTCTGAGGGGGAGAAAAGGATGCTGAAAGCTCGGGTTTTTAAATAATTTTTAACCTCATCCAACAGCGCAGAGAGTGTTTCTGACAGCCACGCAGGCGGGAGGAAAAAGGAGAACCGGGAATAAATTACCTTGTATGTGCAGAGACAAAGGGTGAGCTATTTTTTATTTAAAATACGTGCAGTCACAGAGTCTGACTTCTTCCACAGTTATTTCCTGGTGTTGTGGCCACTTGGCACAAAGACACAAAGAAAAGCTGGCCTTGCTGTCTAAAAATGTCATTTTGACAGAAAAACTCTGGAGTTGTCACCAATAATGGGTCGAAAAGCAGTTATTTGATGCAGGTGCATTTGAGAATGTCATCATGAGTCAGAGCTTTGGACTTGGATCAAGCTGAAATTATACCTCACAGCCAAAATTATGGTTACTTCTGACACTTTATTACCTCCCGTGCCAAGTTGTAGGCAGAAGACAAGAACATGAATTCAGTTTTGGTTTTATGCAATAGAGATAAACCCATTTTACAAGAGTTGGTGTGTATTTGTATTCTCCACACTTTACCACTGAAAGAAATCCAGCTGCTTTTGGAAGTCACCAAATTAGTAACATTTAATTCGATCTTAGAAAGAATTAGCTGTTGTGTGAAGGGATTAGAGGTTTGTAATCAAGAAGGAGCTCACAGACATGTTTAGGGTTATAAATCAAACCACAAGGTTAACAATTCAATCCATCATCTGAAAATGGAAGGAGGAAAGTGCTCTGGTCAGATGCGACCAAAATTTGACTTTCAGGCATTTAGCTGTTTGTTACACTTTAGCTTTTCTTGCAGACTTATCACCTTTCTCTTGCTCCATCACAGAAAACACTAAAAAACATCGGCACTTATGAATGACTTGTGATGGGGTAAAGGTCAAGGTATGACTACCTTGTGCCTGAAAAGTTCCCTTTATGTGCAAATTAGTTATTTGAACTCTGGCAAACAGATCCTTTCAAATATACGTGGTATTTTAATGCACCAGGAGAGTAAATTATATTGTTCAAATATAAACACACACCTTTCTTCAGATGTACAGATGTCTCCAGTCAAGAGCAGCTCTTCTTCTTCTTCTTCTTCTCTCAACAAGCTGTTTAAAAGCAGTCAATGTACCCTGAAAGCCACATTTACCTCCTTCAGGTTACAACCTCTTTGGCTGTTAGCGCTTATTCTTTTTTTCTGTCTGTCAGCTCTTTTTATTCCTGTCTAACATCTTTTTCCCCCCCAGCTTTCAGATATTAATGACACCGGGATAATAGCAGCTTTCATGTCTCGGCCTTTGACCCTTCTGGGCGTACTCAGAGCTGCAAATTTAATCTCCTGTCTCGTCACTTTCCCGTCTCGTAGAATAGAAATGGAAAATATTTCCGACTCTTGCAAAACATTGCGAGTTTATCTTGCAATAATACGAACTATTGCAGGTTTTCGGAGCTAAGTGTTTGCAGCAGTTTCAACTTTTTCCCCACAAAAGTACATGAAGTCTTTGCCCACTCGAGGGTACATCAGTGTCAACAGCATTCAGTCACCCTTGCTGCTCCCGTCAATGTCCCCTTCTCCTCTTATCATGCATGTTTATCTCCAGTCACAAGGTTTCTCACACGCTCTTTTAAAAAATAAATAAATTAAACGGTGCTCCTATAACCTGTTATCTAATGTCAACTGGCATGAAGAATTTCTGTCCTTTATCACCCCATGCAACAAAATATAGTTTATTTCTCAATCTCTCCAGTCACTCATGATTCCGGTTTGTTATCGAGCCGCCTGGCATCCCTGAAGATACAGCAGGAGGGTTTCTGTGGCTTCGGCTGAAGGCTGAGACATCAAAGACTGTCTTGTGGGCACTGCTCGACCTGCTTTTCCATGGGAATAAGAAAGGCCACAGCCTGCCCTTTTAATTCAGCCAAGCCTTCAGACGGTTAGCGTCTTACTGTCACTACATTTCCCTTTTTACCTTCTTCCCTCACCTTCTGCAGATGGAATTAAGCTGAATCGGAGTGTAGAAACGTCCTGAAATAACACAGAGAACCACAACAAAGTTAAGATGCTGACCAAAGAATGCAAGGGTAACATTGACATTTTTTATCTCTGCATGAAAAGTCTGTAAAATTCAAAACATAAAATTCTTGTAATAGATCACAAATGCAAAAACACACTAACAATCTTTACCTCCTCCCCCTGTTGTGCAGATGGAGCACAGATTGACACACAGCCTCCATTCACGCCTGAATAAAACCTGTCCAGGAAGCACACCATTACTGATGTCGAATTGGGACTGCAGTTTATAGCTCAATAATATAGTCATCACTCATTCTGCACTGACCATCACATGTTTCACATTAGCTCTGCGTTTGACACTGATTTATTCCACCGCTCTCTGAGCAGAGGGGGCAAAAATAAACATCCAGTCAGCATTTGCCTATTTTTTTTACCTTCACTGTATTTTCATCTCCGTTTCAAGCTTCAACTTTATTTTTCTTCCTTTGTGTTTTCGCTCCTCCCTAAATATTTCCTATCATACATTTCTGGTCTCCCAGGACTCGTTCCTGTTCTGACCTGCACCGGAAACGCCGCGCGGCAGAGAGCTAACTGCACTGTATCCCTTTATCAGCTGGCTGTAGCTGCACCTATCTGCTGCCGAATGCCCATAAATAAACTGTGACAAAGGTCTTCGCAGGACAGTCTTCGCCCTGCTACTTTGACCTTTCTGCAAAGAGAAACTCAACAGAAAAACAAGTCCCCTTGACACAAGGACGCAATCTAATTTGGTCCAGGGAGGCTGAAACAAGGCTTTCCATTTCAGAGTGCTTTGGAGAAAGTGATTCCAGCTCAACACACCCACGTCAGGTCCGGCACAAACAAGCCCGAAAAGAAATCAATGGCGAAGAGTTTAACAGCTGGACCACAATTGGTCTTATAGTCTTGACTCACTGAGGTCTCTGCGAGTTTTATAAACACAGGCAGGAAACAACAGTAGAAGGAAAAAACTTTTAATAAGCTCGAGCTACATTTGCAATCATTTTTTTCTCCTGGATGCATATGAAATAAGAGTCAGTCCTCCCTTTAACTGAGCTGAAACGAGTCATTTTAGCATATCAAATAATGCAGTTAGCCCATAATTGTAAACATTGTAAGAAATGGAAAAAATAAAAACAGTTTATCTTGACACTGTAAGCTGGACCTGAATCCTGTTTCCTCTCCAGCTAAAGGTTTGGATGTTTCACCAAAACGACACAATGCAGAACAAAGAAGACTTTGAACTAAATGCCGTGCAAACCCACTTTAATGGCAGGTTGGCGAGAGGCGTTTGGGCTTTAATGAAAAATATGTTTAATACTTTTAATCTGACAAATGGGTCTCATCTGAACACAAATTCTAACTTTTTGAGTATGACTCTGTTTTAGCTTTCCAAAACTGTATTTTCTTTTGATTACTTTAAATCTGTGATGTGGAAAAAAAATCTGAAAAAGAAAATGTGGGTTTTCCACAAATAATTTAAATTCCACAGCAAAATGTGCAAATGTAAGAATACTGAACCATGAACAGTTGGAGGTCCGTCGTATTTGGTTTATCCTCAACTTTGTTTTAGCGTCTTACAGTCTGTTGTCATGGTGATCCTGCTGGGACAGCCAGACCATGTCAGCGTGACGCCGGTTGTTTTTAATGTCCTCACCAACATCTACTGACTGTAGAATGATAAAGTTACGTTTATTTAGTGATCTCTAATGCATGATTAAATATTCATATTTACAAATACGTTACAAAAACACAGGCCATATTGCAATTATTGTGCATGTCTGTACTTCTATACCTAATGATAATGTCTGCACTTCTTAAATTTAATGACCTTCTGTAACCCCTCAGCACTGCAGATTACACTTTAGACTTTAAATATATGAAATAATCTTTGAAAAATGGGATGTAATGAATAATAATTACGTAGCAGCAGTAAATGGGTTAGCTACAAACAATAGCTTTTTAAATGCATTGTAAGTGAAGACTGTATTTGTTTCATTGTAATATTGCTTACAAAAAATAAAGGAATATCTTCAAAGCTGGAGCAAAATTTAATCCAGCAGTGTGAGAGATCCCTGGTGTTTTGTCACCAGCTGCACAGTCTGTTTATCAGAAGTTGGAGACAAAACCCTGGAGGATAATGTTCTTAGCTCCAACATGAGCAATATTGGCCAACAGAGACACTAACATGAGAAGAGGCCAAGAAGTCATTTGATGACTAATCTTCTTACAGCTTCATGCTGACAGAGGAGCAGGCTGACACGTGGTTTCTTTTAGTATCGAGGCTCTGCAACTCATCACTTTCTGCAGAGCGCACTAAGAAAATTAGAGCACTGGGAGTGATCAATGCAAATTACCCACAAGGCCCTAGGAGAGCGGGGTCCACAGGTGGGTGTGGGGGTGGAGGAGGCAAAGGAAAACGCATCCAGGGGAATAATTAAGTAGCTGCACACAGATTCAAGATTCCAGGCTTTTTTTTAAAAAACCTGGAAATCTCTTTGGAAGCTTAAGAGGGCGCCACTAGAGGGCGCCATCATATATGGAAGCAATTGGTTGGCAATTAGAGGGTTTGCATAATCCTAGCATAATCTGTTAAGTTATATATTTTTATGTTTAAAGAGTGTTGTGAGCATTTATATTCTCTGAAGTCTAACTGGAAATATGGTAAACGTAGTTCAACAGAAGCATCTCAAATCTTGTAGGAAAATATGTTGCTGCAAACTCTAAATATTACCTGGTCAATATAGCGAGTTCAACACATGCAGGATAGTTTTTGCTTTGCTAGCTATGGTGACTGTTCTCCATAGCTGAGTAGTTAGGCTGGCTTAGTAGTGGGAAGTTGATTATTTCAGTGCCATTCACACGTTTTAACTCCCTGGTGTGACGATGGCGCGTGGACATGCAGGTTGAATTTAGGTCCTTAGAAGGGATTTTCTTTACACACTCTGAGCGTCATTTCATGGATATTTGTCAGGACGAAGTGAAGGTTTCAGAGGGGCTCAATCAAAACCCAAATTAAAAACAACTCAGAAAAGAAGAGAAAACAATTAATTGACAAACAAAACACCAAGCCTCAGTGCCAGTTGGTGTCACAATAAGTGACACCACCAGGGTTGGGTTATCTTTGTACAATTGGTTTATTTGTGTAATAAAAGTGAATAATCAGAAAAAAAAACAGAAGAAAAGTGCACATACATATTTTCTATGACGAAGTTATAAAATACATTTTCAGCTCGTTTTAATAAAATGCCTGCCCTGGAGGTTCAGTTTATTACCTGGCTACAATGTAAGTTACTTCCTGTCTGAAAAGAGTTAAACACAAAGAAACACAAAGAGAAAGAAGTATAGGTGACTGGTTTGATCTGAATGCGCTCTGGGGCTGGGAATTTTGCACACCATTATCAGCAGCTATCATGGGCCAGAGAGGGGGAGACGTCACCGCTCTGATTCATTCTGGGAAACATGACATTTAGGATATAATCGCTCTGTCTCTGTGCAATTGTTAAAGTTTTCAGAAACATAAAATTGCTTTACTCTTCCAGTCAGTCTGATCTACAAAGCAGGCCTTTGTTCTGTGTTCTGGTAAGGTTGTGCAGATAAAGAGAACAGAAGAAACAGTGGAATATGTGTGTGTGATAGAAAATCACATAAAAATGGTTTCAATTGTGAGGCATCTCAGTCAGGCTCCGTTTATGCCACCGTTGCTGTGTTGGAAATCTCATCCGTTTTATGTTCAATAGACGGTACAAAGAGATTTATCAAAGGTATTGACCATCTTTCCTCAAAGTCCAAGGAAAATAAATGAGAAAGGAACCAAACAATAAAAAGATGACAACAATCCAGGATGAGAAATCAGGATTGCTGTTACCTTATAGTTTGTTTTTTGGGGGTAAAATTATTCTGATGAACTATTATCATGCTTTAAACCTTTTTTGCATTTGTCACGTCGTATGTAACTGTAGTATAAATTCAGCTTGGCATGCATGTTGCACTATGATGGATGCAATTTTGGCTTGAAACATTACAAAAGTGCAATCAACTCAGCTTGAAGGAACCTTAACTGTCCAGAGCTTTTAATGGTTTTCTGGTACTTTAAAGACATAGGCATTTGGTGTGATGTTCAAATTCTCCCCAATATCTGGATATGCAACGCTAGAGAGAAGATCTGGGTCAGTGTTTTATATGGAGCTTCATTTTCACTAAAACAGTCTTGCATAACTCCGATCCTCCGGCCTTTTTCCCAAACTGTCTCAATATTGTCTGGGCTTTAACATTAATCAGAATGAAATCATCTTAAAACATCATTCTTTTCCCAGAAAGAGCTTCTCTAATCATCAGCTTGACTGTAGACAACCAGGACATCCAAATCAGTCAAAGCAGTCTGGCAGCTCACTTTCACACAGAGTACACTGTCAAACTAAACAAGGTCATAATTAACTTATACATTTTTTATCATGTTGTATGTTAAACTTGGTTCTTGTCAAATGCTTTTAATAATAATAATAAAAAAAAATGGTCCAGCTGCAAAGAGAACCTCCCTCCCACAGGTTAACAGGATGGAAAGAGAAAACAGCTCCACACACCATCCACCTCCGCCACCACTCTGAGCGTCATTTCCAGACAGTTTGTGCTGCATAATTTAACTCCATCTGTGAAGAAATGTGGAGCTGCTGGGAAGAAATGCATAAGGAATGTGTTCGCCTGTGTTCACAAAGTCAGTTCTCAGACTCGAGCTGGCTCCTATACCTGCCTTTTGTTTCACCACAAAAAGGCATTTAGAGTAACGATACGTGCGTGTCGCTGTGGTTCGCAGCTCTCCAGGTCACGGTAATCCTAAAAGCCCCAACAGACCAGGAGGAATCCAAACCTCCTTTTTTCATACATTGTGCTTCTCACTTAAAAGGTTTCTTTTGTCAAAGTGACTCTTAAAGTGCTTTCACACTTGAAAGTCCAGCAGACTGTTCGATTGGGGACCGAAATTGCAACATTTGTAAAATTCTCACCTGGTGTGCTTCACTTTCAAACAGCACTGTGAAAGCGCAGAGGAAAAACGAAAGAGTTTGGTTTAATATGAACCAAACTCCGAAAGACCTGCTCACCCCTCGCCTGTGGTGGCGCTGCACCAAGAACCACAGAAGGAAACAAAACTAAATCCCCTGAGGAAGACACTGAGCGCAACTTCCTTCTTCACAAAACCTAAACAAAAACGGAGTACCGTCCGATTTGAGCGGTTCTAGGATTTCCCTTTGTCTTTGGTAAAAGACTCTGAGCCGTTTCTCCAGCACTAGTGCTGCATGTTGTATTTACCCAGAATGCCCTGCGTTATAGTCTGTGGTTTCCGGTCCACTTGGCATTCACATAAGCATTCGGACTACACCAGAGTTCACTTCAACCAAACAGAGGCTGACGTTATCAGATGGACCAGAATTCACTTTTTGGTCCGGATTAGTTTGATCGCGTGTTCTCACTTCCTCAATCACATCGGACCTTCTAGGCAAATGAACTACAGTTTGGTTAAACAGGGCAGGTGTGAAAGCAATTATAAAAATATTTAACCTCATCAATCAATCAGTGAAGTTTATTTATATAGCAAATTTCAGCAACAAGGCAGTTCAGAGTGCTTTACGTCGTAGAAACACAAAAAATACAAAGTCATATAACACAGTCAACGATGGTGAAGAGCCATCATTACACATCAGAATGTTGATAAATGTTTAATTTAAAGCAACAGAGCAGGTGGGTTTTTAGCCTTGATTTAAAGGAACTCAGTGTTTCAGCTGTTTTGCAGTTTTTTTTGGAAGTTTGTTCCAGATTTGTGGTGCAAAGAAGCTGAATGCTGCTTCTCCATGTCTGGTTCTGAGGATGCAGAGCAGACCAGAACCTTTCAGTGATTATAACCTGTATGAGTACTTCCAGTGGCAGAAGCGGAAACCAGAACAACAAACAAGGAAACCAATGGTTCATGACTGAAAGCCTTTAGTTAGATTTGTTGCCAGGACTTTATTGCTGCAAAGCAACAGCTGTGTCACTGTGCAGAAAATAAAAGTTTGTTTTTGTTTCCATGAGAGGTGAAAACAGGAATGATCTCATCTTTTCTTCGTCATGATTCAGGTTCAGGTGATAATGAGCCCGAAGCTCTTTGTTTATGAAATATATAAAGCACACAGGCTTGAAGGACAGTATGGTAAAATATGAAAGTGGGCTAAGTCCTCCTCACCTTCGGTTGTGGATGTGTGCAGTACAAAGGCCCGTCTGTAGCTGGGTCGAGGCTCGGTTAATGAGGTTTGCCTGGGAGTGGCAGCTCTGCAGCGTAAAGTTGTTTTTACCCGCTTTTTCTCAGGGTCTCCTCTCCAATCCCCTCGGCTCATTACCGAGTGCCATGAAGAAGTGTCATTGACGCAATGACCCCACTGGTCCGATTCATTACCCTGCATCCTGCACCACCACCCCCCACAACCAACCTTATCTACAGATTTAAAGAGACAGTAGCAGAGGGGGAAAATGATCAAATGAGAGGTCAGACAGAGGTCAGACAGATTAGGACTGCTTGTCCTCAGTCTAACTTGGTGAACTGTTTGAGGAGCAGACGCATTTCTTTCTTTGCTACTTTTTAAGTTTCGGTTAGGAGAGTTTGAGGTCAAAACAAATCAATGTACAATACAACCTCAAAATATTTACAGGAAAACATTTAAAAGGGAGGAAAACCACAAACTGAATAAGAGATCTCTAAGATGACCAGAAAATAAACGGACAATTCCAAGATCCTTTAAAAGAAGAAACATTTTCAGCTGGACATCTGTAAAATTACACATTTTTTTCTTTTTACTGATTCTATGTAATATTCAAGTCGTTCAAGAAAATGAATTATTGGTTTTTATTAGCCATAAAACAATCAAAATCATCAGATTACTCTTGACGTACGAAGTTATCCCTTTAGTCAATCTCTAGATTAACTGTTTTGATTAGAATTACTATAATATATTTTTACTGCATATAGCTACAGAGCACATTTATTATGAATTATTTCATATCAATTTGTAAATGGAAAACTCTTTACCGAGTGATTATGTCTCAGTATAATGCTTTTTAACGTGGATAATAGCATGTGTGGAACAACGGGACATTTCGGTTGTGAAGACTGGAACCGATGGACCTCACTGTAAGAAAACAAACTTGCAGGACAAGAACAAGAGCAGCTGCACTGGATGCAAACTCTTCTCATTATGTTCTTGCCACAGTAAAATCAAGTGTGAAATTCAGCATTGACAAGGCAGTGTTAGAAAACCTTTCAACACAAAGGGTTGCTGAGATGTTGAAGAAAAGAAAACTGCTGCAGGCTTTAAGCTGTCCTGGGTGGAAGTGTAATTACATCAACGTCTCCATATGAAGCAGCCCAGCGAGGTGCAGAAAGCCCAGCACATCTCTCTGCGGCGCTAAATTAGCTTTGGGATGTGTCATGTCAAAGTTGTTGGACTTATCCTCAGCAGGAATGCTTTCTTCCCCCCCCCTTTTTTTTTTTTTGGTCTTCTCCCCTCGACCTGTCAGCTCCCATATCGCCGATGCGGTGTCAGACGAGTCCTCTCACCCCACAGAGCAGCACCTAAACCCTGCTCTTCTTTCCCTGTGGCAGCTTGTCACCTGTGTACACCCCATTCTATCACCTCCTCCCTCTCCTGTCTCTTTTATTTCCCATTTCCCTCTCATTTTCTCAGCTGTTTTTTTCCTCACAAGCTAAAAGAGCAAGCCGATGACCTACATGCGTTGGCCTATAACTCGCTCTCGCGGCTCTCGATTCCATGTCTCTCTGCCCGCTCTTGACTATTTCCTCTTGTTCTCCCTTTCACTCCCTCTCTTCCTGTCAGTTTCATTTGATCCTTTACTATTTCCTTGTCCACACTGTGAGGTTGTGCTCACTTTGAGGTTACAGAGTGAAATGCCACCGAACTCTGTGAGGAAGCGTTGGAGCATCTGAAACCCGTAATGAGACCTAAGGGATAGTTCAGGATGATGCTCTAATGAGGGCATACTTTTTTTTTCTTTCTGACATGACATTAGCAAGTTAAAGAACAGATTCATTTTCCTTAAACCAGCTATGTTTTCAGGCTTAACAACTGCTGCTTCTCCCAGTTAGAAATCCCTTAATCCAGGACATTTTCCTGGTTAACCAAGATGGATTTTCCTGAAACTTACTGAAAATTTCTTCCATTCATCTATTCATTGGGTTCTCTCATCTGACATTTGGTTGCAGAGGAAACCTGACCAGAAGGTAAACCTAAACCTCTCTCTGTCCAGCAAAACTGGAAGCTTAGTTCTGGGGATTTTTAATCTGTTCCCACAGCAGAACAGACATGAAGTCTTTTGTCTCTGTTTGAAATATTTTCTCCATAATTCTGAAATAATATTGGATGTTATGTAAAGGAAGGCACAACCCTGTGATGAAGACACAATAAAGTTGATTGCACTATTGTAGTAGATATTTTCTAGAGTAAGCAGTACTCTAGAAACAAGGGTGTTGTTTGTGAGCATAAAGTTTCCATCGTAAATGTGGTGTTTTAGAGTTTTTGTTTCTGTTTTTCCTGCTGTATTACACTGTTGAAAAACAGTGTAATACTTTCATTTAATGATTTTTAAATGGAATTAGGATAAATCTACAACCACTACATCTACATTTTCCTTCATGTAGAAGGAAAACCACTGCTAAATTTTTCAAGCAGTGGTTGTCACCAGCAGTCTATGACTACCTTGTCATAGATGCATTGCAAAACTTTGTTTTATTAAATAACTTAATTTCAATCAAAGAACTCATAGAAACAGAGACGGCAGGCTGAGGAACATGGAAGCGAGCAAATATAGTAACAGATGTAGCAAGTGGTGAACAATAAAAGTGCAGGAGCTTAAACACAAAAGCAGGAGTAGGAAATAAACTGAAAGGAGACTCAATCAATGTCTTGATATCTTTGAATCAAGACAAAGATATTACAAACTGAGGGAAAAATAACAATACTGATCAAAAAGAACTGAAGAAAAATATACAAACAGGATGAATGTTTACATTTTTATAAAAACTGCAATCCTTGATAGAAAAATAGAAGTTAGAAAAGTTATAAAGTTTATAGTCTCAGGTTTTTCTTACCAAGTCAAAACACTCATACTGTCTACATGACAACCTAAAGCAATGTGTTATGATACTTAGCTCTGCTTTGGTTGACAAAATAAATATTAAAGTTTATCGTTATACCCTTTATGAGATTAAATTTGACTTATTTTTTCATATTATTCCAATAACCGATTATTGCTTATAAGAGCTAATGATCAGAATCTTCTATCCGCTCATTTCTTTACTACCAAAGATGCAACATTCCAGTGTCAGCCTGTGATCTCAGCTCTCAACTTTTTCCAGTGCATGTAAAAGAGGTCAAAATGTCTTTTTTTAACTCCCATGCACTGAGATCCAGTGCCAATAATGATAGAAAAGAAAATCATAAGCAAGAAGGAACACCAAAGGCAACCCTCCATGGCTTTCCTGACAGGAGGAGCCCTACGGGCTGCTGAGGGGCTTTGGGTTTCATTTTCATTCTGTCTGTTTTGGAATATAATATTTCTGCACAGGTACAATTGCTGTTTCTTTCTATTCTTTGACTTTTTACGGCATTAACAAGGGACAGCTTTAGGTCAAATCTAATTTCCTTGCCTCAGCCTGGCTCTCCTTTTGAAGCAGCAAAAAGTTGTAGATGTAATCTTCAGTAGTGTAATGTGTTACACCGTCAGGCAGTTGTAACCGAGGCTGTTTATGATGCAACATAACTACGTCTATCATGCACAACTCGTTACTCAGGAACCTGCAGGCTTCGGCAAAAAAAGTAAATTATCATAATGCAACCAAAGTAGACATAATAGAAGTTATTTTACAGGTAAAATCACAAAGACCAATGGCAGGGAAGGTTGCAGAGAGTTTAGAAAACTGAATAAGGCAAGGCTTGAAGTAGCTCTGGAGGAGCTGCAGAGATCCACAGCTGTCAGAGTGGCAGAAGAAAGCCACTGCAAAAATAAAAACTTTTTCGTAGTTTGGGACAAACTACAAAGAAACATGGAGAAAGAGGAACAGATCAGATGAGAGAATGATCAACAAGTCTTTGGCACACCTGTTAAATGTTTTGAATGAATCCTGCCCATCACCGTCCCGACTACCAATCATTACACATATCCATCAAGTCTTTGTCTATATTTTGCTAATGTTGGAAAAACATTAGTATTTCCATTAAATACGATATGAAATTAAAGTCACACGTAAATAAGCTTGTTCATGCAATAAGTCATTAAAAAAAAATCATGGCAGCAACGAATGGAAACAGTTAAATAATCTGTATTCATGTATTCATCAAGAGCAATGGACGTCTGAATGACACAACTTTTTATGGACTGTGATGCTGGTGGAGCCAGCTGCACATTGAAAAACAAACAAACAAAGAACATCTTCCTCCTACCACTTCCTGTTGTCTTCTTCATCATTTTTGCCAGTGGCAACAACCAGCCGTTGATCACGTCACTCGTGTGACGCGATAAAAGCCTGGAGACCCACAATGATGAGAAACACTGGTGGAAACAGTGTTTCCTCTCCCCAAAGAGGAAACTTGTGGGAGAGGACCAAACGGTCAAACGGTCAGGGGCTGAAGTTGTGAACGGTCTGATCGTTGGCTACAGAAGCTGGCAGAAGCGTTTTATTAACTGTTGCAAAATGAGGATCTGAAAACATGTGTTGTATGCCACACTTTTCAGATTTGTATTAGCATAAAAAATCCCTTAACTTGGAGAGACCTGTATTTCTATTCACAACTACGCCAAGTTACTTTTCCTTTGTCCATTGCTTAAAATCCCAGTAAATCAGATGGAACATACTGGCTGTAATGTGGCCAAAGTCTTTAATGTTTCAGAAGGAAGAAGGCCACTTTTTTTATTGGCTTTATTTTCATAGCATGTTTTTTGCAATAGAAGGCTTTTTGTTAAATGTTACACAACAATGATTTCATTACTGCATTGTGGAAAGCAAGATCAACAAAGTGTTGGCTCTTTACAAAGTGGCTTTATCTCTGCTCTCGGTTTGATCCGTTGTGCTCAAGTGGATCCACTGCTGAGATGAGTTTAAAAAACCCAGTTTGACTTCTCTCCATTTTCAGTCCATCCTTGCCTCCCTTTCCTCTGTTCTTCCCAGTTTCTTTCTTGTTAGTAGCTCCGATAACATCTCTTGATCACGACCGACGAACGAGGCAGCAGGAGCAGCGGGGAGTGCGAAACAAGACTTCTGTGGTGGGTCTCTAATGGCGATGGCAGTATGTTCGGGAATGCTGCAGAGAGAGAAGTAATATTTGACAGTGGCTTTCTTTCTTTTCGTCTAATGGGCTCATGAATGCCAGGGAAATGAGCATCCCCGACTAGCCAAGGTGTAGTTTCAATCCCCGCAACTCGGATCACGAGCCTCATTATCTTATGTCAACAACAAAAAGGACATCTAATTTCTGGTTTTATTTTTTGCGTCTTAACCCCCCGTTTTTTTTAATTTTCTCTGGGATTTTGGAGCCATCTGGTTTCCTCGGTGCAGTGAGACTGGGCGGGAGCGGGTGTATCAAAGGGAGCTGTCCGCCGATTGATCAAGGGAGAAATCCCGCAGGAGGAACATAACCAGAGGCGAGGTGTCCACCCCGAAAGGAAGATCCAGTTGTTACTGCTGGGTGGAGTCCTGTATAATATATGGACTTCCTTTGACTCAGTGTGAGTAATGTCATTAATGTGTTGAGAGGGAAGTGGAAGACGCGCGGCAGAGGGACCTTTGTATTGGGTTTTTGATGTAGGGGATATTTCCCCTGTGACGACTTTCATATCTATTACCTGGAGTGCCTCGCTGTCAGGGCCACAAATGGAGATCCCACTTGCTCTTTATCATCACTCTGACAGTCAATATTAAAAATACATTCAAGCTTGATTGAATGTTTGATGGCGTTATTCAATGACTATATCTGCCAGCTGCATATCATTTGGTGTATTTGCAGAGGCGGAAATAAAATATTACTTCTCCCCAGCAGCGGTAGCAGCTCCTCCAGAAGTTTTATTTTTTGTTTCCTGGTAATCATCACTGCTGCATTCTGGGAAACGCGGCGGTCGGCTTGTGCGTCATGTTAATGGGCATTATAAAAACGTGTGAGATGAGTACAAACAGCAGCTGAACATTAATCACGTTTGTTCGCTCATTATCTTCATATCGAGGTTTCTCATCACAGACTCTGGAGGCAGAGCTGCGTTCCTCCTTATCAACACAGATAATCGTACAGAAAACATCACAATATGAAAGGCTGACGGTCACCAGCACAGAACAAGACGGAAGCCATCACTCATCTGACACTCAGCCCCTTTTGTGGTCTGCAGAATGAATAACCATCCATCCCACTGAGGTGAGGTGGAGGCTTTCAAAGCTACTGGCAGCAGCCATATTGGAGGTTTAGCTCGTTATCCACAATTAATATTTAAACATAAATAATCTTATAGGTACATGAACATGTCATACAACAAGAACAGGTGATGAAACTGACATTAGAGGGGTAGCTCTGCAACTGTATACTCTTTAGCTTTTGACTGTCAACATGAACTTGTTAAGCATGCGATTAATCTAAAACCTTTAACTCGTTAATATTACATAGCACGGATTAATCGCACGACCTATTTTGACCTGAAAGCCTCTCTAATGCAGAGGGTTTCTTAGTTCAAAGCACAAAGCTACATGGGCTGGTGCTGCGTTCTGCAATACAGAAGTGAAACGAGGAGAATCAGAGAGCTGAGCTCAGCGATAGAGAGGGACCTCGATCCGGCCTGCTCAGTTCGAATCCCGTCTTCCGTTCTTTATCCACAAGTCTTTTCGCCCGTCTCTCTGCCCCCTTTAGATTACTGTCAAAAGCGCCAAAAGAATTCAATAACTGTTTGGATAAAACCAAAGAGGTATATCGCCTATTTACTGCAACGCTGAATTATCCTTCCACCGACGCACAACCAGTTTATAGCCAACACTTCTGAAACAAAATGACTTCAAAACATTGCATTTTGTTTATAATGCTCCTTACATCTTGAAATCTCAAAGGGCTTCTTTTAAAACTTCCTGACCATGAAAAACTGGAAAACTGAGATTTTTTTTTTTTAAGACAATAAGTCATTTTCTGCTAGATTATTTTTTTAAATGTGCAATTTTATATATCAAGCTTAGGGTGCGATTAATCTGACTAAATTATTTGACACAATAAAACTACAAACTTCCATATAATTAACACATAACTGCCATTTGAACCCCTCAGTATTCTCAGTTGTTAGAGTATCCTTGAATAACTGACACCCCTAAAAACCTTTTAAAACACTTATAACTGCTTATCTTAATCATTAAAAACACAAAATATACCTTAAGATTAATATGTACAATGGAAACTGTCTTAAAACTGCAGCAGAATCCAATTTTTACATTCGTCCTTATTTCTGTTCTTGGGTTTATAACCAATCAGCGCCAACAAATTATCGCTCCTGGATTGCATGTTAAGAAGCATCGTATTCATGTATTTCAGCTTCCTAAGCTGCATTTCCTTTTGGAAATGTTAGATATGCTCTACACTGTGCCCTGATACCTTAAATGTAATCCATTGTACTTCATAGGTCATCTAATTCTAGATGATCTGCTTTGACGTACGGCGTTGCTGCACTAGTGCCTTCGATGTGTCTGTAGCGAGGGATTGCTCTGGTCAGAACCCACTTCAGAGTCTCACCCTCCATCCATCCTCTGGCTCTGGCCTGTCAACAGGAAACCTATTAGCTATGCACTCCACAACTCTGGCCTTTATGGAAGAGAAAGTAATTAAGAGAATGACTAAGTCCATTTTTAAGCATTACATTTCGTTAAGGTGTATGAATATTTTTGAAGGGATTATACATGAATAAAAATAGTGGAACCTTCTCAGTTCTACTATGATACTTGTTTTATTTGGGGTTCTGAACCTATTATGTTAAAAATGATACTTTATCAGCTCATAACCTGAATGTTCGGTCATTTTGTACCACTAATCTCTTTTTTTCTTCTTCTGTGAGATAGAAACTTATTAGATTTTCCATCTTATTGATCTCATTGATTTTAACCCTTCTTTTTATGAGCTTTTATATCAAATTTATTTGATTACCCAGGAGAGACACTACGAAATATTGCTGAATTGTATTGTATTGAACATTTGATAAGGCCCAATATTGCTACATTATTTTGCAACTGTTTAAAATCCGTCAAACTCTGAGTTTTATGTCCGAGTTGCAGCTCTTACAAAAGTAACAAAAAAAAGGCTTGCTCAACTCCCCGCGATATTAATTCAAAAAAACCTGGATAGTTTGAGTTTTTTGATAAATATTTCAGGAATGCACAAGTGCATCATTCATGACGTGAGCGTCTTTCTTTCCGACAGGATCTGGGAATGTTTTCAGAGGCACGACAGTCGGCTCTTGGTTCAGCTGAGTTATAATGACCACACTTGACTGCTGCTGATGTTGTTGCCATCGTTGCAGTAATGAGGCGCTGATAAGTCAAACTGTGATAGAAGCACAACTCAATTACCTGGTGACAACAAACAAGGATGTGAAGAGGTGCCGATTCGTGATCCTGAGAAGAAACAAAGCATCTTGTTGCTCAGTCGAGATTTGTTGGAACACGCTGATCAGGCTGCTTTATTTCACTTATAGAGCCCTCCAGATTCACTAGGACCTCTGGAGACGATGTGTAAAAGGTCTTGTTTTAAATCTGTGTTTTATTGCAAAAACAATGTTTCACTGAAAATTCAATTCTATAATTTTAGTACAAGTATTTTGAAGGGAATACTCTTGGTGACATTATAATTAATATATTATTGAACCACCAAGGCCACAATTACTGGCACCCACAGCAGTTCTCTATAATTTAAGTGTAAAAGATAATATAATAGAAGTGTCTAGGAGCCACTAAGTAGTAGTTACACAATGGTACATTAAAAAAAAAAGATTTCAGTTCATTTAAGGGAAACAATTTCTTCCTTTCAAAAGTGATGTTAACATTCAGATGGATGTTGTTTTAGGTGCCTGGATCAGTTAAGTGCAAAAAATAAAAAATAAGCATAAAATTGTGGCTCAGTCCAAGTTTATTTCCTCAACTCCCAGGCAGCAGAGTTGGGAGACAGCTGGGGTTCCTGTCTGTCTTGGTGTCACTTTTTACAGAACATTGCATTGCACACTTAGTTCTGCACAGATCTGGCCAGACTAATGACATTTTTAGTAAATGTTACAGTTTAAGAACCTCATACCAGCCTGTCCCTCTCTACACAATTATTTTAGCAAAAGTAAATGTCATTCTATTCAAACTATGCCTAAAGTAAGGTTTCAAACGCCTGTGTGATGCATCTCAGCATTTCTTTAAGCCATCAGAATAACAATGAGAAGTGACTGTGTTTCCAGAACAATTCTGAATAGAAGCAGAGTTAATAAAGTGCCATCTCTAAATCTTTGCCTGCAGGGTTTTTCAAAGCCTTCAAGTTTAAAATCACTTGCTCCCTCCTGTCTCTGACAAACAGGTCAATATGAAGAAACCCACGTCTTCCAGTTATTTGCCAGTGAAGAAGGCGTCCATTTTTGTGGTAAACAGAAAGAGCAATGGCTGTTGATTAACATAGGGCATCATATTCAAGTTGGCAGCCCAAGAAAAACAAACAGTCCACACTTTAATTAACTCTGCAGAAGAAGGAGTATGACTGAGTCAATATTTATCACGTCTAGCGATGGAGGCCCACGCTGGTATTCCCCCCACAAGGCCCGGCGCTAATTACCTGAGGGCCAAACGGAGCGCTGCTCACAAAAAGATGAGATGCATGGCAGATTGCTGCTCAAACTCCGACCAAGTGCCATGGGTATCAAAACAGATCACATCAAGAAAACGATTTTTAAGAAAAAAAATGACTGGAAATGGATCAGATGAAGGGATCTTCAGTCATTAAAACTAAAACTGTTTTTGCTACTGTGTTCATCTGATGGGAAAGGTCATGCTAACCCAAGAAGTGACACCTTTGATTGGTTGCTTAAAAGAAAAAAATATGAGAATGTCTTTGGTATTACAGTTACAGTATTGCTAATCTCCAGAAATATCAAAACATAAAAGTCAAAGGTCTTATTTAAGAGCCGTAGCAACAAAAAATAAAGGAAATAAAGTAGATTGTGTTTCAACTCAGCTAAATATTCAAAAGTCTCCATTTTTGTTGTTAAAATGTAGTCATGCATGTTCTAAAAACAGGAAGTAAGAGACACAAAGTTATCTAAAAAAGTACTAAGTAATTCTTACTGTCACTTTTAACTTTAAGCCCATACTGTCCACTCCTACTAACAGCCATTTTGTGTTGCAGCCAGAAAAAGCTTTCAACTCCCTCCTGGTGCCTGTTTGTTAGGTCTCCAGAGAAAACTTTACTTTCCCCTCCTCTCTGGGTACATTATCATGTTTTCACTGCATAAACTTAAAATCATCACTCTGGATAGTTTTGTTATATTCTCAGTTGCCTCATGCCCCACCCCACCACCTTTTTTTTTTACATATTTCTCTATTCAGGACATGGAAATGAATTTAGCCACTGTGAGCAACTAGTATCTGAACACACCTAAAAAGGAAAAGTTGTAAAAATGATAAGACAGGCTTTGCTGCACATTAGGAACACAAATAGTTTAAATGTCTGAAAGTGGGTAGAAGAAGAGTCTTTCTGAAGCAATCATCTAAGAATACTTGAAGTTTGCAGGATGACAGTGAGCCTGCTGTTAGGCCACTGAACCAAAGAGATAACATATTGCAGCTGCTCAGCATGGGGACGATTTCTTATCGAGCAAAAAAGTATGTCTTTGAAGGAACTATTTTAATTAGACACTCTTAGACATTTTGTCTCTTTGTATCTTTTGCTTTCCCTTAATGCTCCTCAGTCTCGCTCTCTTTCTCCCTCCGACATGAAACGGTTTCAGGCACAACTTCCTCCTGTAATTGTCTCCAAAGTAGAGCTATGAAGGTCGAAGCCGAGTAAGGGTCATTTGAATAATTTGATTATGCCACATTTTTTAACCTGCAAAGCTCTTAATCCTGAGATGGTGAGGGAATGCTAATGAGTCACCTGCCTTGTTGTGTTTGCTGATAAAAAAAAGGGAGGATCCACTTTGTTTGTCATTTTTTTATTTTGTTTGTCTGAAAAAAACCCTAAAATACACCCATGTGGTGTGTTGTAGGATTATATCTAACTCTTCAGAGTATCATTTGCGACCAAACGGTAATAGCCCCCAGCTGTTTCACTTATGCACAGCGGTAACTCATAAGGAATTAATGAGACAATGTGACCCCAGAACACAGTTTCACTTTCTTCACTTAACAGTGCTGGAACCAAACAGAGAAAGTGGTAGGTGATCCCAATTATCCCTGTAATATACAATGTCTTCCACATTTACCGGCACAACTGATAAAGAAATGCCTTACAGAAATCTGCTTTACTGTATTGAACTGTTGAATGTTTGTTTTATTTGTATGTCGTTTTATCTTTTTTTGTTGGTTTTCTGCACAGCACCGTCTCATGGTTTGTTTGTAAAAGGTGGTTGACAGCTGAACTTTACTTACTAGTACAGTGGACCCCAGGGGGATTTTTTAATGTGGAGCTTAACTGCAATTTATTTGTGGAAAATTCACCTAATGCACATTTTTTTGTGGAGTTTGTCTAAGATATTAAAAACAAAATGCAGCTTGGGAAGCTGAAATACAATAATAATTATAATAATGATAATAATAATAGGATATACTGTTGGACAACAGAACCAACTGAATCCTTATAGATTGGATATTTATGCTTCATACAGCTAATAAGCAAACATAAATAATTTGTTTAATTAAGGTATAATGATATTTTAAATGCTCCTTAGTTAATTTCTTGACAGTGTAGGTCCCCACATGACCACAGAGTGGTTCAGTTCTGTAGTTGGAGGGTCACAAAGTTTTCGACATACATTCCAGGATTTCCCAGTGTAAATGTGTCAAACCTGCTGAACTTTAACTGGAATTGGTGTAAACTCGATCAGATGAGACTAAGATGGTTTCAGCACCCAACAGTCCAGGTGGGTCTGGTGAGCAGGACACATGAAGCTATGGGTCCGTTTGCCTTCCACACCGAGTTGAAGATATCAAATTCATTAGATATAAAATCTTGATTTTTCTATTCAAATTAGGCACAACGCCAACCAGAAAACCTTTCAATACAAAGCATCTTGATTTGAGGCAATTAATTCCCTTGTAGAAAACAAGGATGGAGTCGGTTTCTTCTGATGTGTTGGAGCATCCTACACATGCATAAGCAGGAGTTAGAGTTTCTTAATTTAAAGCCACAATCTTCATTCATAACATGATTTTACCTTCTATATCGTGTTGTATTTTGCGGCGTTGTTTCTCCTTAACGGGAGTAAAAACATGTTGCTCTTTATTTGCTAATGAGACACATATGGGCAATGAAAGGTTGTCATGGAAGAAAACGTTGATATTATACTGGTTTCAGAAGGTATTTCCTGTTTCAGTTTGGTTTATATTAGCAGCCACTGACTTGCACATCATCAAAATAATTTTTTGCTCATATAATTTTTTGTACAGGTAACTAAAGATTCGTTGTTGTATCCGACTCAGTTATCTTAAACAATTTACAAAAGATATCAAGACATCAAAAATAAAAAGGGACAAAATCACCTAGAATTCCCCTGAAACGACCTAGCGTTGTCATAAACGTAGCTTCCTGCTCATCTGGATGTACAGCACACCGTCCGCTGTGACTCATTATTTAATACATAAACCAGAAAGCAGAAATTTCACACTTTATTAATCTGTATTCATTGTGCAGCAAAGACACAGGCCAGCACGGGAGTTTCTTGCTGAAATATTCATAAGAGTCCCGCAGGGCTCGTCCCATTAAGACACTGGAAAAACAGAAAGAGCAAATAACATCCCAGCTAAATTCATTTGGGGGTAAACATTTTACCTTCCAAAACAAGTCACAATTACAGAGATTTTATGCTGATTTGCCTCAGTAAAGACAGAGGACAGATATCATCTCTTTTCAATTTCTAGTGGGCCTTTATGACAGGCTGGCTCGGTGAAATGCATACTAATACCTGCTGCTAATCCCAATGCATACTAATAGTCTGAGTCGTGTTTGAACATTCAACAATCAGTGCCTTTTCATCTCACAATATATAGTGTGCTTAAGAAATTAGATATTACAACACCACAGCAAAGAACAACACCATAGTGGAAATCATTTTCATGATTTTGTATTAAATCAAAGTGAAGCTTTTGGCTGAAGTTGAAAGAAAACAATGTCTGGTTTGCAAAAGTTTTACAGGTTGGTGTGGTTTTATATTCAGCTTCTCTGAGGTCTTGATAAAGATTTCCAATTAGCTTTGGGATCGCAGGCATTCAAACACACGAATAAGTTTTCATTTACACAATCTGAAATTGATCTGGACGCAAGTTTTGGGTCATTATTCAGCTAAGTTGCCTCAGTTTCAACGTGTTTTCCTAAACAATTGCCCTGAAACCAGCTTCAAAGACTTATGTATCCAGACTATGCCTCCAAAATTTATGCTTCCGTCATAAACATAATTCTATTAAATGTTAGTTAACTATTTCAGATTATTTTGAAGTTACAGTGACAAGCTTTATCGTATTTTAACGATCTTCATCATTCGCCACCAACATAATTCACTGTGAGCGTGGGTGATATTATATGCAATGTGTAGGTTGTTAATTCTGTAGTCTCCTCTGTCCAGAGCATCTCCTTCCACGTGTTTGTTGTCCTTTCACATCTCCTGCAGGCTCTTCTTACGGCATGATTGGTTACCAAGTCTGGACAGAGTTGCAGTTGTACCAAAACTGAACTTTCTCAACTGTGAATGTTTAGTTTTACAACTTACAAAAACACATGATCTCATTAAACCTTTGCTACACAAACTTCACCGGCAGAATACAGTTTAAAGATTAATTCAAGCTGACATAAAAGCATAAGCAGATACATTATGAAAAATGTCACCAAAGTGGGCGGGGCCACGAGACAAAGAGGGGCGTGGCCTAGTCTGGGGGATGAGCAGGGAAAGCTCTGTTGACAAAATGTAATGTGTTTGGCTCGTTTCATAATTGATGTTTTTATGATGTAAAGCACTTTGAACTGCCTTGACGATGAAATGATCCATACAGATAAACTGGACCTGACTGTTGCCAACAAAGCTGCTATGTCTTACATATCTAGGAACTTTTTTCTGTGTTTTTTAGATTTGAATTCCTGTCTCACCACAGGGGAATCAGGTTTTATCAAATGTGTGATTGTAACACAGACGTCAACCAAGCTGTACGTTTGTAACCAATAAGAAAATCTGACTGCAGTAGCCAGAATTCAACCCAAGGGGGCAGCACGACTTGCTTTTAGGTCAAATATTGTAGAAATAAACAAGTTTACACAAACCTAAGGCACAATTTATACCTGCAAGATAATTTTATTTTGAGGTTGAGTTACTCTTTAAAGTAGGTCTTCTCCTTCCTCAAGGAGCTGCTCATATTCAACTAACTCCCTTTGCTCTCAAGCTTCCTCATGTCATGTGGGAATAAATTACAAAATAATAACTGAATTTACAAATTCAGTGACTTTTGAAGGCATTTGGTTGCCCTACATTTTAACAGTGTGTTATATCAAGGCAGGCTGGACTGTATCTGAACCGTCTTTTATTTAATATTGGATAAAATCTTAATGAATTTCACAGAAGGTTTTGAGTAAATGTAAAAAAGAGCTTTCAGGGGAAATTAATACTTTTTCATGAAGCTATGGGTTGTAGCTGTGTACGGCAAGCAGTTGGTCCTCATTATTTTACAGCACGACGGAGGTTCACTGAGGCACTCCTCAAGAGCCTGTGAAGCACAAGTGTCTGCGCCGTTTGTTGCTTTCCTTCCAAGCACATATTGACAGACTGAAGTGTGTTCATCACAGTTCCTTTGGACGTTTGCCTTCATTGGAAGCTGAAATCCGAACGGTGCTGAGACTCTTCATCGCTGATTGCCTGCAGGCTGAAGCGAGTGAGATTCAGCCTGAAACTAATGAATCCCCAAGTTTGTTCTCGCTTGTTTCTGACAACTCGTGGAGCAATGACTAAGCAGCTGTTTTTTTCAAATCTACCGTCTGATTTCCGATGTGTAACCTCAGCTGCGCTGCTGATCTGATGAAGGCGAGAAGCGTAAACATGCGTGGAGACACTCCACCCCCCCCATCAACACTCTAATCTGCATGTGTGGGGAAAATTGGATCCTGAGGCTTGCAGATCCACCAGTGTGTCTATGACAGTACATACATCTCCCATAATTAACTCAAGTAAAAAAAAAAAGAAAAAGTCTGGATTTCTTTGCACCATTGCAGTTTGATCGTCACAGCGCCGGTGTGGACAACCAGAAAAACAAACCGTGGAAGGAAAACTAAAAACAGCAGAAATAACTGCAACGTGGGACGAAGGCAGGATCAGAAAAACAGACACATAGCAAGACAAATACACCGTCAGGAAGATTTTCAATAAACTAACATGTTCTCACATTTGAGTTATTATACAAAGCCTGTTTTCTGTCACATAACACCACAAATACTTTCAACAATAAAGTTTGCTGGGCTTCAGAGTTAGCATAGCTTTATGTGCATGTGTATCTATAATAAAATTCCTAGGTTTTGTTAAAAATAGAATGTCTGAGTTTGCTTCAGTTAAATAAAGGGAAAAAATGAAACAGAAAAAAAAACCTGTAAGGCTAAAAGGACACCCTTGGATTTCGTGGTATTTTGGGAAATCAATTTTTAGAAACCTTGGGATAACCTTCGACTCAGATTTCACGTTTACGTCAAATCTCTGGTTCAGTTTCTGTTACAAGAAATGCTGCCGAACTTAACTGTATTTTCTTTCATCACAGAATTCTTAATTTATGCTTTTGTTGCACCTGTCCAACCAAAACTTCTCTGCACCTGTTGTAGTTTGTGCAAAACGCTGACGTTAGGTTCTTGACTACATCTTTCGTGCTGAAGGCAAAGTGTCGGGAAGAGCAGGAGCTTCTTAAAGAGACCAAGACCAATTTCAAGAAGTCAAAGTGAAGTCAAACTTCTTTTAAGTTATATTTGACATACAATATGTTTTTGACAACTAAACATAACGGTTACTTGATTGTGCTGTAAAAGGTGCCTGGAAAATACTTAATGCTGCTTTTTTTAAAAGTCATCTAAAAACATATCTTTTTAAATCTGCTCTTAAATACGTCTTGTGATTTCTATTCCATTTTTATGATTTTTATTTTACCTCTACAGCGGATTCCCCTCTGTCCCTCAGCTTGGGAACCTGAAATACCTCAGCAAAATTTGATGACATGCTACTGGCTGCACCATTCATTTTTCTTGGGCCTGATTGGCTGTTTTCTCAAGATGTTAGCTTCTGCAAAAGGGCAAAGATGGTTTTGACTGTGCATATTAATGCATATTCAGATATATTTGGTGTTTGAACTATTAAAACAGCCTTAAGCATATTTAGAGATAGTTTTTAGCTATTAGCAGTAAGGGACCACAGCGTCTCTTGCTCCTGAATGCCAGGCGTCCGCTGTATGTAATAAAGCTGTAATCTTTGCTTCTGTGTCCCTTGCTTTTAATGATGCTGTTTGTTCATTAATGTTCTTTAAGAAACCCTCCAAGGCCTTCACAGATCATTTGGTTTTACACTGAGATTAAATTAAGCACGGCTGGACTCTGTTGACTAATTAGATGACATGCGATGCCAATTGGCTGGACTGGATTTCACCCAGGTGCATCATAGTAAAGGAGGGAAAGTACAAACCACTTTCCAGCAGCACACTCTCCACGTTTTTATTTGATGCATGAAATCATAATAAAAATCCCAGTAAAAAAAAACAAAGCATAAAAATGTGTCATCATGTGGGAAAATGTGAAAACGTTCAAGGGGTATGAACACTTTTGCTGCGCAACGTGGTAAAATGTTTGCAGCTCGTAATGCATGACTGTAATCAATGACCAGCCTCTGTGAGAGTGGGTAGCAGAGCCCTGAAGCCCTATAGTGTTGAAAAATGATTCCAGACATGACAGTACATCTACATATGGAATCTCATTTGTTTACTGCTCTAATAATGTGGGCAAAGCGGCCGTGTTGTGATAAGATCTCCCTAAACTAATGCATAATTTGTAGAGGTGAAATGTGCTCAGTATTCAGTTCAGTCGGCTGCTCAGCAGGTTCCTGGCACTGTGTGTGAGGATGCTGCTGCTTAGCATTAGCTCCAGCTGGCAAGATTTCCCACAGTCATGCTGTTTAATCTCATCTGTGCTTCCTGGCCAGCAGAAGAAGAAAAAAAAAGCCAAGCATATTTTCAAATATTAGCTTTTCTTTTCACATTTAAAGTAAATATTTTCCAGCAAATATTAAATAAATCTTGTTATAGTGTTTGCTGAAGTATTTGCTGATGTGTGGGCTTTGTCTGGCTGAGCAGAGAGAGACTGTTTCTGGCTACAAATAGATTCTGCTGCTGACACGTCAGCCCTGCCAGATAAAAGACCATAAAAGTGAGTCAGTACAGAAGTTATCGATCCAATTTGAAGAAAAAAAAAATACTATTCAATGATTTTTCATTCAGACATAGAAGGCGCATAAAGAAATGTAGTGGAATGAAAAGAAACCTGAAAAGGAAACCAATGGTTTTGGTTATTTAAGAAAGTTTCCTAAAATGTTGTTTTTCCACTGAATGACTGTTTTCATTCGGTTATTGGCATCTTGCCTGAGGATACTTCATAATGAAGCAGCGCTCCCAAACCTTAGTATTAACCCTGAATGGGACAAGGAACTCTGGGTGTCACAGTCGTATGGAAAGAGGAAGAGTAATGTACACAAACCTCAGAGTTCAGTAAACTCTGATTGTGGGCCACAATTACAACATTTTATACATTTTCAGCTTCTGTGGTTCACTTTCACACTGCACTGTGTCAAACAAATCAAACCCTTTGAAAAACCTGTTCCTGCCCTCACCTGTGGTGGCGCTGCACCAGGAACGACTGAAGGAAACAACACAAAAACCGCAGAAGAAGAGATGAACTTCACAAAATGTCAGATTTTAACAGTTGGAGGATTTGTCTTTTGTCTTTGGTACTGCAAACAACGTTTATGGGCGTCGTGATGTTGAAATTTCAACTTCATAACCAAAATGCTGTTGCCGTATTTTTCGGACTATAAGTTGCTACTTTTTTCCTAAGCTTTGAACCATGCAGTTTACAACCCGGTGCGGCTTTTCTGTGGATTTGCCTTCAACCACCAGGGGGCTCTTTAGCAGGAAGTGAATCATTGGGAGACAAAATTGGCAAATCAAAGAAGAAAGTTCTAATTTTCATTTAGAACAAGCACATGCTAGCAGCAGGCATGACGGAGAAATGTTTTCAAACTCCCCCCTCCTCATGGAAACAACACTAAGTAGTTCATATGAAGCAGCTTTTAAGTTGAGCGTTACTGATCTGGTAGTACAGGAGGGAACTGGAGCCGCTGCACGTCAACTCGGCGTGAACAAAACCAATGGTTCGGCGTTGGAGACGCAGGGCTGCGTACTTAATAGCAGATTTATTCAGGACGCTTAAAACCGAGAGCGGCGGAGATACCAGCGGCTTATACCCTGCCAGCATGCCTAGGTGGGCCCCATGTGGGGAAAAGGAGGGCAGGCCACATGGGTCCCATATGGGTTTGTCCGCGGGTTCCATGATGGCCCCACATGGGTTTGCCCATGTACGGCCCATGTGGGCTGTGGCCCTACATGGGCAAACCCATATGGGGCCATCGTGGAACCCGTGGACAAACCCATATGGGACCCATATATCAGCCCTCTTTTCCCCCACATGGGGCCCACCTAGGCATGCTGGCTGGGTATATGCATGTTTCCAGTTTTTTTTTTTTAACTTTGTGGGTGCAGATTGTAGTTTGGTGCACTCTATAGTCTGGAAAATACGCCACCTCCAGTCTGACAGCACACCAAGCTCCAACTTATGACTTCCTAGGTATCTGTTGACCCTCCCCTGACGAGATTTATTTGTAAACAGACCCCCGCATGAAAGTAAACTAGTTCCTGCTGGGAATGTGAATTTAGGCCAAAATGTTCCTCCAGAGAACTCTGAACATGAATTTGGTTAAAGAAATGTGGGAGCAGAACTTAAGACCGGTTCTTTTGAATAAGTGACAGATGAAAATGTCTTCACAACGAAGATACAAGGAAACAAAACACTAATAATTGTTCCACTGTGAGAATTGCCATAGATGGTTGCTCTCTCAGTCTCCACAGACTGTAAGTCAGTGAGCCAGGGAAGAACAACAGGCTGCTTGTTGTCTACACCAAACTGTTGCTTCAGACAAAGCGTGCAGCACCTTTGAAGAAGTCAGAGCTGTAATTGCTTACTTCAATCACCAGAGCCTATTATCTGCCCCTGAATCAAGACTTCAGTGTCATCCTCTTTTAATTAGCGTGACAAATAGCACGATGGGTTTCAGCTGTTTTTAATCCTTGGTGGCACTGTGGGGTGGGGAGCTGTTATTGTGTTTAGCATCAGGAAGGTTTTTTTTTTATTATTAAAAACAAAGTCACTTCCTGCCAGCATGCTTCGGAGGTACCACAATCCAACAATCACACCTGCACTTTCACTTTTCTCGCTACTTAGCTGTTGTCACCTGCAATACCTGAGACTCAGCAGATCAGACTCAGCACCTGGGGTTAGCAAGTTCATCTTGAAGAGGAACCTGTGCTCAGTTTTCAGCTCAGTGTGTGCACATTTGTCCTGTGTGGAGTTCTTTTCAACCATGATTGCCTTCTTAGTAAAAACACTGTCAGATTTTTTTAAGCTAAAGCAGAAAATCCTAGGTGCAATTCTACTTGATATATTATTGACTGGCATTAGCAAAGCAGCCCATCTGGAGTGCCATTCATTTTCTTGCCACTGATTGACTGCATCCCCGAGAGCGAAGACGAGGAAGTCTGTGGATATTAGCTTCTGCTGCAGTGCAAGACGGTTTCCACTGTGAATATTAATGCATGTCAAGGTGTCTGAACCACTGAAATATGCATCTAGAAGAGTTTCTAAAGGGGGTCTGAGGTGTTCACACATTTCACCTGATCCCATGAATAACTGGGATCCACTGTAAACAACGAGATAAAAACTTAAGTATCAGTTTAATCTCTGCTGTTTTTGTTTTCTCACAGGTTATCGTCATATATAATCATACAACTTTTAAATCAATCAATGGCTTAAAGCTGCAGTGTGTAACTTTTATGAAACATGCCTGTTGAAAGTCACTATGTCGCCTCTTCCAGTTCTAAATAGAAACAACCAATCAGAGGCAGGATGTGGGTCTTATCACTGATCATAGCCCCACACTACAGTTAGCATAGGAGTACTCAGACTAGTTAGCATAGCCACCAATGATGGAGGATAAATAATTTTCCTGTAATGATAGGTTGTTTCATCACCATTAGCACATTTAGCAACACACACAAGATATTGATTGGCAGCGCTAAGACCCTCCTCCTGGCTGTGATTGGTTGTTAATGTTCAGGATTGGTGCATTAATTCAGTTAGACATAGCAGCTCAGGGAGGAGGTGGAAGAGCCTGATCTTTTCACAGATTATCTGTCTCATAATACACTGTCATAACATGCTGATAGTTTTAACACAATGTAAAACTTTATTTTTACAATAGTCACATTCTGCAACTTCAACAACTGCAGTGGAACTGGAACAGCTGTTGCTAGACTGTGTGAGAACAATAATACACTGTCATTAAGTTTAAGATTGTTTTTATCTTTTATGCTTGCTGCCATGTCCTTCTATGCAGTGAAAGCGTCACACAGGACCTCGAGGTCAGACTTTGACGTTTCCTTAGTGCAGAAGAGCTGCATGCACAGTGAGTCCTCTGGGCTTCTATCAAGCATCTCTGCAGGAACGGCAGACCTACATTGGTAGTGGATGCAATCTGCAGTCTGTCACCAGTGAGCCAAGCATCCATTATGAACACCTTACTTTTGTCCACATTGATCTTGTAAAACTGGGAACAGTGGATGATATAATAGAACATTTCTGTAGCCATTCCTCTATAGAATCCCCACCTTTACATTTGGCAGTTTGTCCCTGCAGGAGTAGCTGGACAAATGGAGACATCTTGACAGACAACTACATGCATTGTTTTAACTCTTGGCTGACAGGTGTTATTGCAGTGACCCTTCTCTTAAAACTGAATCGCAGTTTACTTTATTTATAATATTAAAAAATTCAACCACATTTGCTAAAAGCTTTTTAAAAATCACTAAATATTCTCTGGCATTTTGTTAATGGTCTTTGGTGATTAGCGCCTTGACGAATCCGCTACACAGCTGATAAATGACCATATTACCTGCAGCCAGCTCCAGGTTTCAGCTCCATCAGCATGGCCAGATATTTTCTGAGCCGCAGCTCTGGCCCTGGCTTCTAGTGTCAACAAGTCATTTACTAGGATAAGCAAGAGAATTTTCCACAGCAGGCAGCTAAAAGGGCTGGGATAAAATGAGAAATTTCTTCACTCGAGCATGATCTGTGACTCATCTCTGCAACAAGCCAAATGCACATATAAACAGGACCAAGTGAACATTTCAACTAGTTTTCTGTTCACTTCCTTCAGAAAGAGACGTCTAGTAAAGGCAGATTATGTCACCTGGTAATTACGTGGAAAAATTAGAGTGTATGATATGAATCTTCATTTCCTGGTTTCCACTTGCAGTTATGTGAGACTTGAGTAAAAGCTCAGTGATTTCACAAGAGCCTTTTCTTTCTTTTATATGCTCAAACCACAAAGATTTGTGAAGATGAATGTTCATCAGACAGACTCATCCATTGAAGAGCGACATCTACCAGTGTGGCATAGACTCTGGAGTTTCTAAAATCGATTTAGACTGTGGAGAAACACATCACAGAGCCTACACTTTGCAACGTCCAAACCAAAGCCAATAAGAATGGCTGCCCTGTCCAACTTGTTAGGCACAGCACTGGATCAGAGAGACAGTTGCTGGCAGAGCTGCTGTCAGAGATAGAGGAGAAACCTCCTTGCCTCCTTCCTCTGTAAGCACCTCATGTTGTAGAATCCATGTTTCCAATCCAGGCATCTGACATTATCCGGAGGAATTTCTGTTGAGAAATGTTCAATGACGGATTAACCTGCTTGTTTTACCCTTGGTATGTGGTTTCATGGCTATTAATTATTGTATTTTTTCTGTTTTCCACAGCCACTAATCCTTACCAACCTTGGAACCTTCTATGATTGGGGGATTTAATCAAAATGCTTGGGAAGTCTGCATACGAATGAATAGCACCTGCAATTATTGCAGTCCTAATGGTTGTTGCTGTACCGAGTTTTTCACAAGTTTCTTTTTAAAACTCATGTCATTTGTCATAACTTTAATACCGTAAATGTTTTGGTATGTCAAAAAGCGTTAATGTTTCAGGACCAATTGCAATCATTCACTGTGCGGAGTCATCTTGTGTTAAATTCAGACCTCTGTGCTTTGTGGGGATTTTTTTTTATTAAAGCTTGTAGAGATGCATATCTTTCACCATTTCTCAGTTCAATTCCAGGTTTTAGGTAATTGATATAAAAAGAACTTTTAAGTCAGAAATTATTTTTAACTCAGAAAAAACTCCTATTTATTTACTTATTTAAACAATTCTTTAAGGTTGCATACTGTTTCAAATTCCACTGGTTTTTATTTAAACAAAAATAGGTTTGTGCATAAAATTCAGCAAATTAAATTTCTATTATGTTATCTTGAATACCTGACTTTCTCATATAGAAAGACATTTTAAAAGATATTCAAAATATATATGGTGTGCAAGATGGCTTTGTATGGTGGCCAGGTGGAGACAAAACTTTTACAAAGTTTTTTTTTTGTTCAAGTGCAAATATCTTAGTAAACTTGAAATAAGACAAAACTGGTCGTTTTAAACCAATAATTCCTTAATACTAGTTCCACTGGCAGATTATTTCTCTTCTAAGATATTTTTCCATGACATAAGTGAGACAGTCATCATTGTTAAGGCATGACTGCAGTAGGAATAAGACTAAGTGTCCCACATGAGACTAGTGTTTTCTATTACCGGGATTCAGGGCTGGAAACACACAGTGGAAAGGTTATCTGCAGCGCTTTAATCTGTGCTGGTTTTATAATGACTACTTTCACTTTGTCATTAATGCTACAGGGTTCTGGACGTTTCTGCAATGTATGAAAGAGGGGAAATCAATTTTGAGCCAAGCTGATAAAAGTCTTGTGCAGTGACTGTCATTAGCACACACCACTTCTTCTACGAATCCTGCTGATAATTACTTTCCCTATTCACACATTGGCTCAGTCACGGCTAGACTGACAGAGCACCACCTGGATTTCATCTAATCTGTCTAATTAACACCCAACTCCCTTTGTTCACTGGTGTCACAGAACTGCCTTCATGGTTAATACATTTACAGTTTTGATGCATTTAATGTGATTTTCCAAAATCTGTAACTTCTCACGTTTCAGATTTGTAGTGACGTGCAAAAATATTGAAATGGCCTGAAGGTTTTCATGAATTAATGTGATAAATCAACAGGAAGGGGTGCAGAACTCCATGAAGGGCACTAAATCTATGCTTTATTGATTTAGACATTTTGGACATGTAGCTAGCTTTGCAAATCTAGAGGCAGAAGTTCTTTCACCTGTTCTTTACCAAATAGCACAAGAGTTGTCAAATTTGATGGAGAGCATTTCTGGACCTCAAATTGAGGTTTGCCATAGATTCAACAGGAATTAGCCCTGTAGTTTGACTAGGTTGTTCTAACTTATGAATATGCTGTTTTTTTTATCTAAACCATTCCAATGTAGCTTCCAATGTATATTTCATGCTTGATTTCACAATAGAGTAAAACACAAGAGCATGTAAATTTGAATTTGCCATCTATGCACTGGTTTGTGTTTTATTGTATTCCAATAAAATACATTAATATGTGAAGGCCATAAATATTTGTACAAAGGAACGTAATAAACACACAGCAGTAAAACCAGCTGACCAAATGTACTGGAGCTCAGCACGGGTTGCTAGGTGACGGGCTGGGCTTTGCTAGGGTTGCTAGGCAACAAGCTGGGGTTGCTAGGTGAGGGGCAGTGCTTGGAGATTTGTGACGTTACATTTCGGAGGTTTTTGAAACTAATAATTTTCCAGGCACTAAAAAACGTGACCTTATTGTCAAAAACTGGCTGCTTTTCTTTTCTTTTTTTAAACACACTTGCTCTGTTTTTGAAGCAGCAGAATCCCAAATAAAAAGTTAACAATTCGCAAAATGTGAATTTTGTATTATATGTCCCCTATAATCAATCAAAAAAGATGGAAAAAAAAAATCGGAAATACATTTCCACAACATGAAATTAATTTCATGTTGCTTATTTGAGCATTAATCCAACTCCATCCACAAACACTGTACAGGTGAAAACCTGCTGTCTTGACTACACCAAACTTCATAAGACCTATTGAAGCCAACTTATAAAAACCTATTTTCCCCTATTCTTGGCTCCTTACTGAGAACTTTCACACTCCTCACACCGCGTACCAAGGCGGAGTGAGATCTTGTTGCTGTCAGCAATCCCAACACCCTCTCTTATTCAGCTCCTGGCAGCTGTCATTTTAAAGTGCAATCGATGCATCCAACATCCCCTCAGTTCACCTTCGCTTTTCTTCACATTCAGCCCAGTAAGTCACTCATTAATGACCCTCTTCAGGTTTTCATCTGTCCGCATCCGTTGCTCCATGTGTTTGTCGTTTGCCATCAACAGAACTATCCATTGAGACCCGACTCTCTCTCGCTCTCTTCTGCTTGAAGACATGATTGCCTCCACTGAAAATTTGCAGGAAGCTCACATCCCTCCGACTTTCTCCCTGTTGTGCAGACTGCATCAAATCATTTGTTCAATAAATCCCTGTGGCCCGCTCTCTGATCGTGTTTCCAGAGTGAAAATCAAGAAAGTGTACAGTTGAAAGTCATGGATGCCTCATTTGCCAAACCAATTCGCAGAGCCCTGACTCGGCAGATATTCAAACTCGTTCATATTTTCTTCTTCCGAATGCAGCAGTCAGCACATTTGGCTTGCAGAGAGAAGGAAAACACAACAAAAGCAGACAGACAGCGGTATGCAGCCGCAGCGTGGCTCCGTCGAGGAGGGGAACTGATTCTGTTGCAGCAAGCGGAGCATGCTGTTAAAATGCGTGTTAGAATCAGAGGAGCATGAATCTCTCCGGCATCTCTGCACCGAGCCACACTTTGATGGTAATCTTTTGCATTTCTGAATATATGAATACAGTGTGTTGAACAAGTATTAATAGAACTTTAATTTTTTTCACAATTAACCAGATTTAAATAAAAATACATATATATTGCTACAGTTATCCGCCTATTGAACACTCGTGTTGGAATGGCTCAAAGATGACAGATGATCACTGCTCCATTTGAGTTTGAGGTATTTAACAACGAGGGATAGAGATGCATTTCAATCTATATTCAAATGTGAAACTCAGGAACAAGTTGATAGAGCAGAAAGAGAAAAAAAGGAAAATATTTGAGATATTTCTTTTCTTTCAAAGTATCCCAGTTGAAGTCATGAAGAAACCATTTGGTGTTTTACATAGCAGTTTCAGAGGTTGTAAAATGGTACATTTTGTGTTTGAATTCAGCTTGTTTACAGAGTAAATCTGACCGGCAGGAATTTGAGTTTCAGGTTGGGGAAATGCACAGCTGATTAAAGTACCAGCTTTCTTTGGGTATCCACTCTGCTGTTATTGGTTTCGTCCAGTAAGCTGCAAGTAGCAAATGGCAACATATCAGAATCTGTTGGCACCACAACATTCCAGTAAGATAACCAATGTCCTCTTTTATCTGGACATGTCCACTTTCACGCTCCGTCTGAGGCCTGCAGGGCAGAGGGGGTTAATTTGAGTCTGGGTTTTCATGGTTTCTCAGGTAGTACTTAAATTGCCTGGTGTGATGCTTTGACTAGGACGGCCTTTCCACAGATCCGTTCATAGGTGGAACAGAAAGTGTATTTCTCTCTGCTCTTTGCATCCATTTCAGCTCCTTTTTAACTCCTCAAGGTGTGTGTGGTTGTAGCTCCACTGTCATTGTAAAAACAGAAACCGTTGCTATGATTAAACAGCATAACTGTCTGAAAGTTAAAAAAAAAAAGAGCAAAAATCCTTCCAGCTGCACAGCCTCCAGAACCAAAGGCAATAATGTTTGTCAAATAAAATCACAATAAAACTTACTGAGTTTTATGGTTGTAGTGCGACAATATATGGAAAAGTTCAAAGGTCAAGGGGTGTGAACGGCCTTGCAGGACTCTAAGAACTACTGGTTGCTTTGTACTCAACAGCTGACTTCCAACGGTCTGATTGTACCAAAGCAGCTGCTGGCTGCGGTCGTCATACATGACAAGACGAACGGCGTCATCCATCAAACGAGAACAGAGATGGAAGGACTGGAGCCATTTAAATGCTGCTCAATCAGCGAGTTACCAATCAGCGATGATCGTAATGTTCTTGTCTTTGCCCGCTTTCCGAGTTGAGATGACAAAAAGATCACGTTAATGAATTCCTCCTACGTGCTGCTATAATGTGGTGTCATCTGTTTCTGCGATATTGCCTTTCTGACAACGGCCCCCATCAAGCCGTGGACAAATCTCCCTGACATACCGCGAGGAACTAATGATGTTCCTCTTCCTCAGCAGCTGTCGCAGTACATTCTCTTGCTCAGCCTGTGACTGATTGTATCTTTTCTCACAGGTTCAATTGAGTATTTAAAGGTCAAACCGTGTTCTCCAGAGACCACGAATTGCATAAATGATTGCTAAATGTCAAAGCCAACTGATCAGACTTTCTAATCAGCCAATATGAATCTTGATAGGACAGTCCATCTTGTGGGGCTTAATAAAATATTTTCACTAAGTCCTAACCTCCACTATATCCATTTATATTTCATTAAATAGGTGAAATGCAGAGTGAATTAATTAAGACTTGTCACGCACACTTCTTCACTCGTTTACTGAGGTGAAATTGCATCATTCATACCCAAAAAGCTGTTATGGAGCATTATGTTATGTTCTGTGTTGGGTGCAGAACTGACTTGGTTCTACATTTAAAAACTCAAATAAATGAATGTCCAGCTCTCTGCATATTGTAGGCTACTTGGTGTTTTAAATGTATTTCACTTTAGATCAAACACATTTAAGTAAATTTTAATTATTTTTGTTGTCAAATGATTAAAAGTGTTGCTAATTGGATAAAGTAGATGCCACTTTGAACACATCTGGGTTCAGCCACCCATGGCAGCAAAACCTGCCATCAAGTGTTTCCATTATTTGGCAGCGATCTTCCATGTCACTGTTGTGGACGTCTGGCCTCTCCTCTTTGTGCATTTATCCTAATTTAGAAATTCAACAGCAGTGGTGAGACTGTAACAAAAATGTTAGTTGTGCTAATCCAGTTATATCATAATCGTAAAGATAAGTTCTGCTAATGATAATGTGCTACACCAACATAATATTTAGTACTAAAGTCCACTAGGTCATGGCAATTTGGCTTAAAAATAAAATCTCCAAACCTTTTTTTTTTACACCATATCCAATTTCTGATGTTAATTTTTTTTGCTTTTTTTTCTAAATAAAAAAAATGGGATCAGACAGAGTGGGGGACTGAACCAGCAACTGATTATGGTGCGAATTTTTACCACCATGCGACATCCATACCTTCTGATTTGAATCCTTCCATTGCAGCTCTAGCTTTATGCTGAACATTGTTGAGCCTCAGTCAAATCTTTTGCAACCTTTACCAAGTTTTCTTGCATCTGTTTAGTGCACAACTCCAGTGTGTCCACTCAACCAATTTAAAACTGTTTAAATCATTTGGAAAGCATTGTTCATACTACTGCTCTTTCATTAGAAAGATTTAAAGTTGGTTTAAAGTTCACACCAACTTTAAATCACAATCAGAAGGATTTAATAAACTTTTTTACTACAACAAGTTGAATTCCAAATTGAAATGACACACGACTCTTCAAACTGGAAAAAGTCTGCGATATACGCCTTTTTTTATCCACATCTTTCATTTGAAAAAGTAGAAACAAAAACATGAAAGACAGAAAGCTGCTCTCATAAATGCAGATGACAGCCAGGCAGCAGATGAGTGTTGCCTTTGGCCTGTGGAAAACCCTGAGAACAAAAGCAGGAGCATCCATCCGGCTGCCACTGAGCAGAGCTTCCCCTGGGGAGCCATGGCGAACACGGCTCTCTCCTCTCCGTCTCTGCCGCAGAGCTTGCTGCAGAATAAGGATTGCTCCTTGCTATTCGCCTGTGCACACAGAGGAAACAATTACATCTCTTTCTTCTTGGAAGAATATAGCGGGGAAAGAGTCGGCTGGTATTCGGCTGCCACCTGATTTCACTGCGTTAAGAGAGACAAAGTACCGGAATGCAACTCTGACCTTGCTGCTGGTGATCTCTAGAGCTCTGTCATGTTTCGTGACAGCGAGATACGCTACATCCATTGCACAGTGTCGCAGGCTAATTGTAGATTTGGATCTTGAACCTGACCGAATGACACTTGGAGCTAGGAATACCAATTAAGCCAGCGAGTGGGGTTTGTGCAGGAAGCGTTTGAGCAGCATTCACTGAGCAGCTGCTTGGAAGTGTGTTTGTTTATGCAATGAATAAGTCATGAATGGTGAATTATCTGGGCAGTTACACTGTTAAAGCAGTGTTGGGACTATGGGATGGTGGTTTAGGGACTTCTTATTCCAATAACTAATGAGCAATTGGTCAGTTTTTCAATACAACTTTGACGTACTTAGGGTCACATTTACTGTAAAAGTAGCAAGATCATATTTTTTTCTTTACAATGTTTTACCTCTTTTTGATAGCATCCAGTCATATTTACATTGATTTCCCAGACAAATGTTGAAGATTTATAGTGAAACCCAAGTAATGAGCCAAACTGCATTAAAAAAAAAAAAACTAAAAAAAGATTTTGCGTTTAATGACCGACCGAGCCCAAATAATAACCATTTTAATATGTTTTAATATTTTGTCATCTAATGTGCTTAAACACTGTAAAAATTATGTTAGAGACAGCTATTGAAGCATTTCAACCTCTGATCACAAAACATGCATGCATGCATGTATGCATGTCAGACACGTATATCTAATCGACTTTGGTTTGGTGAATAATTTATGAACTGCATTGAATGAGCAGGTCAGCCCTGTTTTTCTTGAAACAACTTCAACTTTCAGTAGAGTAGGAGTAGTTTGTCAGTTATTTAGTGTTTTGGTTTTTGAGAGTTCAATGAAAGTTTAAAGGGCAAAAAACCAAAAAGTTAAGGGATTAAAAGTGACATAAATGACTGACGTAAATGACTGATAAAAATTAGTTTTCTAGATATAAAAGTGTAATAGATATATGTAAAATATGTACTTAAATACCTTCTACCTGAAAAATGTTGGAACTTCCAATAAACCCTCGCAATCAACTCAATGGTTTCCAAAAGTTTGATGTGCACCATAAAAAGTATTTTTTGATTTCTTACATGCTTTGAAAAAAAACTATAGAAATGCGGATTTTTCTTCACGGTAAGTGCTCTACAAATAAGGTTAGACTGATTGCTGTATTCAGTTTTTTGGGATCATGCTGCCCTTTTATGTCTCAAAAATATATTTCCTCTTTAAATCAGGTAGTTTAGCTTCCACTCTGCAGGGGGTTTCCATTTTTAAAGAAAGACTGTAGCTTATGGAAAGGTTACAAGTTCAAATTGTAAATGTAAGACAGAACATCAGTCAATCATCCAGTGAGTCCGGAAGAAAGACCATTTAAAAATCACCTTTTGTGCAATGGTAATTCACTCTGGATAACAACTGCTTCAAGGTTCTTCAAATCAAATCCACCTTATGTACCACTACACAGTTGGAGAGGGCTTAGTGGAAGTTCAGTCAGACAGAGGGCATCATGAAATAATCATCCCTCTCCTCCTCTAATTTTAAAAAGCACAGCCCATCGCCGGCTTGCATCAGACAGTTAGCCAGGCTAAAGTCCTCCCACACCTACTGAGGAATTAATCAAGAATCAATAAGATTTTTTATTACTTTAAAACAACCTTTGCCAATTAGTGGATTTCCCAGAAAACATCAAAAATTGAATTTTAAAGAGCTTTTAATCTTTAAACTGGAAAGCATCCTTCATAAATATTTTAGAGATGTTTCGCAGAAGATGGTGTCAGTTGCCTTTTTGACCTAAATTTGGCTCGTCACCAGTGGGATTCACAGATCTGAAACGCATAAACAAACTACATACAAACATCGTCCAACAGCTGCTGCCTCGGTTGTCCTCAGTTAATTAGCAATTTAAAAATATCACCTGTGTCAACTTTGATGCCTCCAAAGATGATTTCTCGTGCCATTTGTGCTGCTGTGCCTCAGCATTGAGAGTGGAACACGCTGCCCTTTCCACAACTTCCTGCTGTCACAGATCAGTGAATATGAGACCTTAAAGATCACCATGAATTTCCACATCATTATCCAACAAATGCAACTAGACTTAAACTTGGTCATTATTTTTTTCTAAAGAAAGAGTAAAAACACTGAAGAGGCAGCAGACCGTCCCATCGCACTAATTTAGAGACCAATACTGGAGCTCCTGCTGCTACGTAAGACCACCACAGTTGTTCACAAATGACTGCTTTCACGAGTCACATGAACATTTCCTGCAAACTTTGAATGTGTTAGATTGTAGTGGCAACAGGTCCAGCAACTAAACTCAGACATTTCATAGCCCAGTGTCTCTCCACCTCATTCTGGAGGATCCTAAGGTTCTAGGTTGGAAAAAACAATAATGGAAAAGCTTACGAGGCGGGTTGAATTTAGGGCTAAATAGAGTCACTGGAAAGGGGCGCTGGATCTAAGATTAGAGGAATAAAAGAGAAGATAAGATATAAGGCTGCAAGGAAAAAATACAGCTTTGTTCCTGGTCATTGTGTGTAAGTACAGATGAAATAGCAGCACAGAAGTTGTCTTTAAAAAAGTATGGAAAACAATAGAAATGTTGTTTATAAGACAGACCACAGAGCAGCAGGTAGAATAGAGAAAAAAAACAAAACTTCATGATACGTGTCGTCATTCACAAAACGTTTTTAGACCATATTGTGAAAAATGCTCAAATTATTTACAGACATGGTGAGTCGAGTCTTTGGCTTAGACACAAGTCACACTCAATTTGTGGAAGCAAATGCTCAACTTGCTGTGTATTCCTTTGGTCTGCTTGTTTTGTCCAGACCAAAGGCAGAATTTACTTTTTCCGTTTGGCTCAGTTGCGTTGAAGTTGTGCTCTTGTGCACAAACTATAATCTGTAAAAAAAAATTTAAAAAAAGAAAGGCAAACAGTTTGCGATGATCTTTGCTTCCGTTTGACAGAAATGACGGGGGTGGGACATGTAACCAGGAAGGAAGGCAATACGGCGACTGAAGATCATTTCTTTAGAAGATTAATGATGTCCCTTCTGAGGTACTGTAGTGTACATAAAAAACAACTGGTTGTCTTGGTAATAATATTCAAAGTATAAATAGGTTCTCTGGGTCGTTTTATCCGTCTGGTTTTTAATCCCTTCATTCATCAATCATGTCCGATCAATTCAGTCATTCACCCATCCCTCCAGCCACACTCCAACCCACAAGACTAACGATTAAGACCTAAAGAATTAAACTAATTTAGATAATAACGTTAATAAAGAGGTTCAGAATGAAATGCAACAGCCATGGGATACTTGGACCAAAATAAGGTGGTGTGTACGTAGGACTGTTGTACTCCGTTGACGCCAAAATTGACTTTCTTTTGGAGCGCATCTCTTTTCTGCTCCTTCCTTTCAGCAGCAGTGGGGCCTAATTTAAAGATGCGAGACCAATTTATACATGTAGACTCACAGTGAAGGCAGATTTGTGGTGCACACCACCGTCTCCTGTCTTCAGTGGGACTCCTGTGGGTTTCCCATCATCTTCCACAGGGATGATGATTTCAAACGCCATCAGTCCTCCAGCTCTAACTAGGAAGTTGAAAGGAAGACAGGAAACCACATTGCGAGGAGACTGAACATGTGAAATGCAATACTTTCAGGAATTTTTTTTTCCAACAGGTAATGAAAGGACTTGCCACTTTAACCTTGTTGGAGATCTTTTGCTTAAAATATTCCTACCAGGAGCTTTTGGTGCTTTGAGGGCGGATTTTATTTTAGAGGAGTGATGCTGAGAGGAAGAATAATGTGCTGCAGCAGGTCTCTGTGTGCATGGAAAAAATGACTGATGTCTTTTTTTTTTTTTTTTAAAGTCATTTTGCAGACTCACATGGGCAAAGCTGGTTTAGCTCTGTCAAAATAACAAGGCCACAGGCCTCAGGCTTCGTGTTCCACTGGTTAAAAAAGCAAAGTGCATGTAGGAGCCATTTCTGCTCTTGCTTCAATATCAGTTGTCGGTTGTTGAAGCTTATACCAAGACAGGCAGAATTTTTCTGTTGGCAGCTGCAGCAACAAGATTTGATGGAAAATACCAAAAGGCCATCAGGATAAAGGGTTTACAGGTGTTACCTCAGATCAAGACAAGCATTCAGAGTTCATCTGGGTGGAATGACACCTGGGTAACCTGACTCAGTGTGGGATTTTTTTCTTTTTTTAAATTCATACATGGATGAAATGCTTCCTCATGCCCACTTGTAAAACTTGGCAAAGCTAATCTAGTTTAACTGGAGAGGCCAACAATCCACGTCTTGCTAATACGAATTATAATGGTGGCTCTGTAAATGCTGTATGGCCAATTCAACCATCTTTGCTCTGAAGATTTCTATCTTCATCGCTCTGAACCCTCCTGATCTCATCAATTCTCCATTAAGGCAGTTTGCATGAACTTTTGTGATTTAGGAAAGTGGACAAAAACATTCCAGTTAATATTCCACCCCCTGTCGGTTTTGGGCCCATTACCATCATTTCTTGTATTAATGCACTACCATGTCTGCAGTGTTGAAAAGCTACCCAGTTATCATTATAATTACTCTGCCAGATAGATAATATATGTGTCCTTTGCCCTTTCACTTTGGAGGAAGATAATATCATGCTTGATGCCCTGACTTTATTAGGTCATGAATTTTGAGCTCTAATTGTGCATGATACATTTTAATTAGAAACTTATTATGGGGAGTTGCACTGCACATGTGGCACTGTTTGCAGAGAGCATGACACCTTGTTCTTCTGCTTGAATTTTTATTTAGGTGTAAAAACGATGATGATCCATCCAGCTTTTGTGGAGCTGCTGTGAAAAGTGTTGAGTGGATCTAGTGAGTTCAGGTATAAACTTCTGTTTTAATTCAAATAAAAATATATACAGCTTTTTTAAACTATTGGTAATCTTACTTCAATAGCTCTTTTAAAAAAAAGTATATTAAAGTAGTAACACTCCTGAAACAACTCATGCTTGGGTGAAAGATATGAAAGTTGTAACCCATCTTATAATTATTATTATGATGTATTTTTTTTAAACTTCCAAATATTTGACCAGTCATGTTTTCCGTTATTGTGTTTATATGTTCTTCTAGTCATAGTTGTGATGCATTTTGCTCTTGCAAAATGTAGGTGAGTAATTACTTAATAAACGTAAAGTCAGCAGAAACCAGCCATTTGTAGCCACTGCACACTTTTACTGTACTGGACTCGGCTTGATGCATTCATTTTGATTTAACCACTACGATGCAATGATAACAAAAACCTTCATACAGATGAACATGTGGCTGTTTAATCACTGTAGTATTCAGCTGGTCATGAGGTCGGTCACAAGCATTTATCCCTCACTCATTTTTCCAGGCTCAATTTAGGTTCTGGGAATTGAATAAACCGGTGACGCTCTGTAATGATTAGCTTTTCAGCAAGAGCCAAATTGTGATGACTCGACGACCGGGTCAAACTATCGCCAAAACTACGACTCTCGTGGCGCAAGCCGCTCCGCCGTCGATGGAATCTGTCAAAGTTATCCAAACGAGTAGCAGCAGTGCAGCGGCGACTTTCTTCTCAACAACACAGAACCACAACACTGCAGTGAAACAGACATAAACTGAAGTGCAACAGCTTCTTGACACTTTTGTAGTCTGCATGTTGGTGAACAGGAGTCACCCTACTGGGCTTTTGGAAAGTGTTTTCAAAGGATCAGTAGGATGTCTGAGTCTCGGTACAGCACTAGAACATTTCCTTAGATATTAAAAGAGTACGTCTTGCTGTTGACATTCTCTAACTCTATAAAGCACCACCATGACACAACAGTATGTTCACCTACCAGCAGCTTCCCCATAGACTGTCTATGGAGGAGTACAGAGTAAAGTTTCCATGGTCGTCCTTGTGGCTTTGTTGACAACAGAACCTCAAGCACTTTCCTCAGCTGTTTGCCCTTCATCACCTTGCAAACTGTGTCGCTCCGTGAAAAGAGAGGTGACACTTGTTTAGTTACTGCAGAACTGAGCGAGTTAAGAACAGGCAGGAAAGTGGAAATGAAAGATAAAAGCTGAAAAAGTTCAGCTCCTTAAAAAACTTAATTCATTTAACTGTAAGCACAGTTCTTGAGTGTCACAAGTTTTTCAGACAGGAGTCACCGTGGAGACCCCGAGACGCCACGGTAACGTCAGCGTAGATGTGTCAGCCGGGTTGAGATGACTGAAGGCTTGTCACACCAGATTTTCTGAGACCTAATGTCACGCTGTCATGTTTAAGGAATTTTTAAAAAAGAAAATCAAACATAAACCGTGTAATAAATATTCAGAGGCTCCTACATGGATGCCATAAAATGGAGACCAAGTAAATGTTCTCCTTCTTTCATCAAGTATGATCTATTCCTGAAGGTCTGGAAAGAGGAGTTGTATATTGTGAATCTTTGTTACAGTATATAGTGAACAGGTAAATACAGGTTCAGACAGAAAAATCTATGAATAGGTGAATCTACAAATATAAGGAAGAAAATGCAGTTTGGGAAGCTAAAATATCTCGGCACAAAGATACTTAACATGCTACTGGGAGGCATTTACAAAGCAGCCAATCCAGAAGTGCCATTGATTTTCCTTGATGCCGATTGGCTGAACAGCCAGGAGCAGAGTTAGGAGGACTGTGTGGCTTCTGTGGTAGTGCAAAAATGATTTTATATTTGGTGTTTGAATTATTAAAATCTGCACTTATAGGTGTATTTAGAGGGGATTCCAAGTACCCACTGATTACAGCTATAGGCAGGCTTTGGAGTGCATAGCATTGTTATTGTTGCCAAATGCTCTAACTGGAAAATTAAGGAGCAAAGATAGCCTATGATGTAATTCTCTTATATAAATAATTACAAGATAACTAAGAAAGAAACATCAGATCTAAACTGGTTTGTTGAAGAAAGAGGCCTCAGATCACCGTGTCCACAGTTATTACAGTTATGCTACTTCTATTCTTATTTTTCAGTTTAATGTTCCCAGGTGAATTCAGAGGATTTACAACCAAATATGAATTTAACATTTTAGTATTATAAAGTGGCAGGGGATGAAACTGGCTGTAATTTTGCTATATAAATAAAACTGGAAAGAAAATAAATAACTTAATTTAATACCAATCAATGTCTAATTCTAAAACCGCTACTCTCTAGCCCAAGAAGTTAACCCAGTTCCATTTTGGTTCCTAACAACTCCAAAAACATTTGAAAATTGTGGTTTGAAAAGAAAAAATTAACTGGAAAAACACCTCAAGAACCTGTCACCATGACATTTGTCCAATTTGTTGGCCACATACAGGAAAACTGTCATTGGATATGAGTTTAAGTGAAACAGATTTAGCTTTTTTAATCGAGTGTGACAGTTTTACATAGGACGAGTTGCATGCAGGTTGGTTCACAAGGAAGCTCCTGATCAGCTTTACGTTCTGCCTGATGTCTGCCACAGAACCAAACCTGATCAGAGAATGGCATGACCCTGTTAGCTTCAGCCTGTTGAGCCTTTTCATTGCTCCTCGAAACCTGTCAGATGTGGAAGTAGACTGATCAGGCTGATGGATGAATTAATCCCAACAAAATGGTTTTTTTTGGCCAGAAAGCTGGTTCTCTAATGGAGAAAGCACATGGCTCACATAAAAGCCTGGGTGTAAAGGAAATAAAGCAAAGAAGCACAAAGCATTAATTATTAACACATGGTTCATTGGTTAATTACAATGTCAGACAGATGCATCTCCCTTAACATCCTCATATATTGCACTCGAGTGCGTTTGTAGGAAAAGTATTTAGCAGATCCTTGATTAAAACCCCCCTAAAACCTCCTCACCGTTTCTGTTTTTCTTCCTATGATTATAAAATATTCCCATTTCCTCTTGAATTGGCCTCCCTGCATCTGCCTGTGCTCTCAGCGTCGAGCAGCGTGTCAAACACTGCAAGGCTGGATGCATCTAAACTAAGTTACGCTGAGGCCCGGGCGATGACTGGGCTCCACTTAACGGCGATGAACATCCCCAGAATAAACATAATGATCTGCAGATCATCACCAAGCACAAATATATCCTGTAACAAACTGGATGCAGTTGTTCCAGGCGATGTTCCAAGTCATTACATGTAAGTGTGTAAACAAACTGAATTAGAAAGGCAGCACATGTTAAATTGTCCTGAAGCATTGTTTTTTTTTGTCTCAGCTATACAGGTGTGGATTTGTTGTTTATACTTAAACCATCTCAGATTCACAAGGAAATCTTATGATAATTATTCCCATAAAGCGAAACAGTTTTCCAATTCAGGATGGAAAGCAATTGCAATGAAAGTGTTTGTGTTGGAGACGGAGCAAAAAGAAGAAGCTTACTTTATAACAACAAACTGTTCAAGATTAAGGGTTTGGCTTCATTGTTGTGCTGTCACTGGTCCCCGTTTGGTAGGCTGGGGAATCTCTGGGGAATCCTGATTTAATCAAGTAAATCATGCAATTAGGAAGTCCCTCCAGTCCAAGAAAACCAACAAAGACTGAAACCCAGCAGCAAAAACAACGAAGAACAGAAGACTAGAGCAAAAACAATCACCTCCAGTAAATCCTGATTGTTTGGGACATCTGGACAAGCTTTTGTGCAGAAATTAAGTTGAGCACCCCCACGAGAGCTGTAGTGCCAACACTGAAGCATCCTGACATATTTCACATTGGAGTTGCTTTTCATCCCAGAGAGTCAAAGTATTCTCCAGGAGTGAGTTATTTTAACAACTGAGGCACAGCTTGGTGATGATCAGTGTGTTATCTGGCCAAATGGATGAAGGGGTTAAAAACATTTAAATGTTGGCTCCATGGTTTAGAAACTCCGTAGGTCTCGACTGCGTCGACAGTAAGACGTTCTAATTAGACAAGATTTGGTCCATCAGTCAGAATATGGTCCAGAATTTAATGAGTTAAGAAGGAGGGTTATTTAGAATAAAAGGAGGCCATTTTGGACTAAGAAAAATCTAATCTAAATAGATATATAATATATGAATAAAGACAGATCCAGATAGACACTAGAATCCTGTTTTGACTTTCAATAAAGAGAAAAAAACAGCTGTAATATAATTTGAAATGCTAAGATCTATTGAACAAAGTGTTCAATCTAAGATCACTTGTCAATAAACGGTTTTAATGTTTAAGCGCGTGGACAGAAAACCTAAAGGTGGCGACACAACGAGCCCGTCTTCTTCCCCCAAAGCAGAAAGGAGCCAGCTGAACGGGCCACTGCTCTCCTGCACCTCTGTGACTTACAGTTAGCCTCTCTGGCTTTTTACTCCATCTCTGCCTCGGCTTCATTACCCATTGACTACAAAGGCTTTCTTCTCTCTGGTGACTCACTGCATGATCACCAGCTCCTGGCAGTCACCGTGTGTGTGTGTGTGCGTGTGTGTGGGGGTGTGTGTGTGTGTCTGGGCTTTATTGTTCTCATTGCTCATTTAAGTTCTCCTCTGAGGGATGCAATGGCAATATACACAACTGTATTAGAACACAAAATGTTTCCTTCTCTCTCCTGACCACTGAAACGGTCACTAGGATCGATGGTCCTGGCAGAGGGGGTGACAACCGCAGGGTCACTCACCACATCAGGCAGCTGATAGCAGGAGAGGATGCAATTGTGGCTGCCTCAATGGGTTTTTAATTAAAGCATTTATTGGAAGGAGAACTGTAGCATTGCCCTCCAGAAAGTAGCACTCATTCTCTTCAAGGCCGACCTTGGAACAGGAGGAGGAAATGTTTATCAGTGCAAAATCTTCCTGCATCCACAGCATAGAATGTTAGACAATCATTTGCTTCAAATGTTGTGAAAAGATGTCAAAGAGTTATATTTTAGCAGCTGATTTTACAAGGACAGTTGGGTCTTATGATTGAGTATTGGTCACAGATAAAAGAAAAGCAATAATGGGAATTATGTATTGTAGGTCAAACAACTTATCTCCAGTCCCAGATATTTTATATTTCATGGGACAAAAACAAGCACTGAAAGAAAATGTTGGCATTTTGCCGACCTTCACATTTAGTCCTCTCTTTGCGTTCCTGTCTTCCTGTTAAAGCTGCAGGTAACTTTTATAAATGTGTTGTTTTTTTTGTTTTTGTTACATATTTGTTGTTAGAACTGTCTCCATGTCCGGTGGAGTTGCCACTAATAGGCTCCCATATCTCCTGGTTCCCACGCCTAATGTCGACAGTCTCACAGTACCAAAAATACAATTCTTACTTTTTTAGGTGAAAAACAAGAAACCCTTTTTCCACTTTATTAGTTCTCAGCTTCATTTCATACATGCTTGGAGAAACAACAGTTTAAATAAAACTGATCTGATAATTTGACTACAATAAATCACCTGTTATCATAATATTTGATTGTGGCCTGAATAATCTGGTTCAAATGTGGATAAGAAAGTAAAGTTAAAGAAGCTGGTGAGAAACCTAAAATCTTAAAAAAATATTCAGTGTATGTAGATATCAGATTTCAACTGTAGTTATATTTAATTTTAGTAGAGCCTCTAAGCATTATGGGACATATAGAAATGCAAAGGCGGAGTACTGCTTATTTAAAATGTACAGGATTCCCAGTGTTCATCAAACTTACATAACATACAAACTTCAAGAACAAAACGATGTAAATCTGATTTTTCTCATGACCCAAAAAATGAACGTCTGTAATTCCAGTCAAGAAAATTCAACGAAGCTTTTAGAGAAGTGGATTGTTCATCTTGTGTCTTTGTTGGATCTGTTATTGACCAGCAGCTTTTCCACAACACCTGGTATCCCACCAAATGAGGGTCAGAAAAGAACCAAATTAATATACTGATGCTTTATTTGGCGTCATTAAATCTGAGTTTATTTTTTAAGAAATAGGCAGTAAAGTCAGCAACAACCAGCACTCTCTTCTATTCAACACAATTAGCTGTACTCTGCATATTGTTTCCCCTGATAGTCCTTCCTTTGATTTGATCATTGAATCCAACCATGTCAGCTTAAAATACCAACCAGCATTAAAACTCTACAATCCAGTCATTAAACCCAACTGAACACTTTTGAAACAGCAAAGTCTGAAAACACTGTCGTCAAATGTCACTGCTGCCCACAAGCAAAAGGACTTTCTTCGTCCCGGAAGGACAAGTTTAACTCTAGGGTACGTACACTGTCACCTGCGAACCCAATTTAAGATGATTATGCACAAAATATGGCAACCTAATCAAATCTATAGTGAAAATTCAAGTCTTTGATGCTGGCAGGCTCTCATATCAGCAGAGCAAGTGACAAAATAATTAGCAGTGCCGACACCAGCAAGAACAAGCACCCACTTATTTTTGAACTTCCCTCTAGTTTAGAAATGAGTTTGGAGGAATCTGAAACTTTCTCTGATTTCTAATGACTGCTGTGCTTTATGAGGACTGCTGGTTGTGTATGCAGAGGAAAGCAGCAATGTTGGCTGCAATTCATCAACTGTCAAAACAAGAGAGGCAAGAATAGCTACACAACCACTACTGGTGATGACTCAGAGTTTCTGCACGTTGCAAATGCCAAACTGGAAAAAAAAATAGACCAGAAAACATCCTGGATGAGGCATTTTGACACAAAGTGGCATTTAGGAATTTACGGTCACTCATCATGAGCATGAATGTTGAGTTAAGTGAGTTTTTCTCAGGATGGGATGTTTATACAACCATATGTTGATCAATAGAAATATGGGTTTTGTGTCCCAGTTTGAATGCACAGTGGATTTTCTCCAATCCAAAAGATTTAAACACATATTCTTACCCACTAATATCTGCTTTCCATGTCTCTTGTCAAGCTGCTTTGGCTCTCAAAGCTTCTGGCATAATTTCTGCTCGACACTTGACTGGTCGTCTTGGCAAAATTTGTGGATTTCATTTAAATTGGCTGGTCACTGCCACAAAGTGAGCTTTTAGCATAATTCATGCAGGGTTGAGGTCAGACTTTTCTACAAGCACAATGTTAGCCTGCCTACTCCATTCCAAGGCCACTTTGGATGTGTTTTTGGGAACATTTTCCTGTAGGAACACCCAGTTTCAGCTTTGCAAACGACAGCCAGTTGCATGAGAAGTAGCATTATGTCCAGGCATCTCAGCTTCCCAGGCTGCAGTTTGTTTTTAGTATTAAATGAAAGGGAAAACCTAAGAACACTGGACCAATTGCCAAGCATGGTGGAGGCAGCACTGACGGCAAAATAAAGAACCATTACCTCCAAATGCCGCAAATTCATCTCCAATCAGCATCGAGATGATTGAAACTCTGCGTGCCAAACGGACAACGATCCAAGAAACAAATGGTTGGAATGGGCAAAGCAGAATAACATTAGGTTTGTCAATGCCACCAAAGTCACACTGAAAATTTGTCGACCATGTTTAAAAGTCTTGGAAAGCGACTGATTTGCATGAATCCTTCCAGTTCTTCCCTGAGGAGCCATGAACCAGCCAGAGTTATTCCAGGACCTGGTCGACGGCTATATAAGGAAGCATTTCCTGTGCAACTTGCTATTTAACCAAACATTAGTGGGGATGTGTGTATGTCTCAATCATAATTGCAAATGTATGCTGTATGATAACTGTTTTGTTGAAAATGATGTATCATTATGCAAAACACAAAAAAATCCAAAAGCTGAAAACAATTAAACAGGCAATACACACCTGATGGGCCCCATTATAAAGACATCCAAAAGGTAACAGTTATTATTTTCAATGAATGTGGATCTCTAATGTGTTGCCTGCCACCAGACAAATGTCTGTACATTTCCAGAGTTTAGTCTTAATTATCCAAAGTGATTAAGCACTGTGAAAGGCTTTCCAATCGCAGTCATTATGGCACATTGAAATTCAATCTACCAGCAGGCAAAGGCTATTACAGCCAGCATAGATTTTGATTACCGATTATATGCTTGGATAGCTTCAAACCTCTTCCTCACATCACTTCACACGTCTGAGGGGGGGAACAAAGCCACCTTTCATCGGCATAAATTTGTCACTTTTCTCTTTTTCTCCAGCTCCCACTGACCTTAAACCTGAGAATAATGGACAACACAGGATTTCCGTTTGTTTATTTGTATTTATTGTTTTGCTTTTGTGCGTGTAATGCACTGTGCATCAGTAGAGCTGTCGTGATGCAGGGGAGCCATCCTTAAATTGCACCTGCATACCCTCCAGAAATACAAGAGAAGCCAGGTGAGGCTGGGCAATAACCGGCAGCCAGAGGACGTGACAGAAAACACAGGAGGAATGCAACTCAGCCGGACAGACAGTTTCTATTTGCCGATAATGACCGCTGACTCCTTCTTGATGCGGCTGCAACACGCTGGGCTGGAAACCAAGAGTCATGGTCAGACAGAGCCAGACCGGCGTGTGCTGCAATATTCAAAGGCTGAGTGGGTTTTCACAGCGCGCAATTTTATAACTCTCCAAAAGGTTTTGTTTTATTTTTATTTTTTATCTGAATACAACATCTAAGCTGAGGCAGATTTTGTATCTCACCATTTATAGACTTTCAATCCACTGTGTAATACATTCTTTCTGTATTAATAGATAAGACTTTTACAATAGTATAAATTAAAATCTGCTCTAATCAAGAGAGGAGTTGGAGGCTCGATAACCTTTTAAGACGAATGCATAAAAGCGGCAGCCTTTATCAGCCCCACACTTCCAGGGACCTGCTTGTCTTTGATATATTACAAGAAATAGGTTTGTAATAAAGGACTTCCATGCTAATTTAAAATCGCTCTTGTCTTCATCTGCAGGATGTGAGAGTTATTAGGGGCAATTGTAATAGACTGTGCTCTATAAATCTCTCTACATCTGCAGCACATACAGTTCCTTGAACGTCTGTAATTAAAAAAAAAAAAAGAGTTCGGATCCTTTAAAAGTAAAACAATTTCACACCTTGTAACAACTGGAAACCTTGTTGTATTTCACTAACATTTTATGTGACAGGCCTGCTCAGGACATAGCATTTTTCTCTGCTGAAATTAAAAATGTGCATAGTTCAAAACTTCTCTACCAGTAAAGATCTGGGAAGTCTGACTGGAATCATATTCAGCCCCCTGTTCCTGATACCCCTCAATGAAATTCAGTGCAAAAAAAAAAAAAATCTCCCCTCAGTGTTTGCCTAATCAGTAAAGATCAACCACATTTGCCAAAAAAAAAAAAAAACCCCTCAGGGTTTGCCTAATCAGTAAAGATCAACCACATTTGCCTAATTTAACCTCATTGTAAGCTCTCAAACAAACAGTGAACAAACCGTTACAGTCTCCAAACACTTCAAACGTCCTCTAAAGATGCTACAGTAATAGCTCAAAGCACCAGATGGACGCCAACAGGATTCATTTCCCACACTGAACACCGTCTCATAGAAATGTTCGGTAACTGTAGAAATTGTCAGGAGTTGTAAATATGTGCAAAAATATTCATGTTACTAATCTTAAGTAATCTTCCTGCTGCACCACACACCCATTACTTTCATCCCTGGCTTTAGTCGGCCTGCAACACACAGAATCTGGGAATTTGGGTATTCTGCTCTAATCCCGCTTTTGCATTTAATTAATCACCACTTCAGAATGCTTGGTGCGTCCTGGCTGTTTTCAAAATAAATATATATTAAAAAAAATATATAGCAGGAAGTCGAGCAGCTCTCCACAGCGCAGCATCGCGCCCAGGGAGCAGGGCTTGGCTGAACAATTGCTCATACTCCTCACATCCAAGCCTCATTAGCATATCTGCCTGCCTGCACAGACATTAAATGCAGGTGAAGCACAACCAGGGTATTATCACTTTGTTTAGAACACAAAGGCAGCGCCTGTGCTCCCTCCTCTCCGCCCCCCAGCTTCATTTACCACAGACACAGGAGGCATCATGCTTTGCATTCTTATGCTTCTAATTGCCGGTTTGGATCCTGAATCCTGACCCATAATCTCTGTTTTCAGCCTCTTGTAAAGCACTTTTCCCTTTGTACTCTTCTTTTATTTAGACGTGTTGTTTCATTGTAGCTCAAAGCGTTAACCCAACACCATCTGTACAATGAATGCAGATGTTTACGTGCCAGAGTATCATGTTAATTTTGCTGCCAAGTCCATGAAACTGAATGGGATGAATGAGCGTTCACAATGCAGAGCATGTTCCTTCTCCAGACTGTATTTAATGTAATCTTCTCCTGTTTGTGCCGAGACCTAAGTGGTCACGCCAGCACGTCATTTTTAAGGTTTCTTTGTTAGACATTGCGTGACTGTTCACAAACCAAAAACCCTGTGAAATTACAGCTGGAAACCCAGACGTGACATCCAGAATAGATTTAGCTTTCATTCAAATGTGACTCAAATTAAATCCAAACCAACACATTTTAAGTTTTAGACTTGTGTGTTTTTGTTCTTTTTATTCTCTTTTTCAGAATACAAATGAAAATGCAAAAGATTCAAAAATAACGAACATACATTTTACCACCAGGATACAAACAAAAGCTCCTACAGTCTGTTGTGGCCAATCAGGTCAAATTATTAAAGGTTTATGCTAACAGGGGGAAATTATTTCTACTTTTTTGTATAGAACTTTATTACCATCTATCTGCCAGTCTATAGCAGTTCTATAGTGTTGACTGAGTTCTACAAAACCTTTTATTTTCAAAGTTTAGCTTCTGAAGGAGCTTAGCATCACTATGGAAATGACCACAAACACACAAGGCTTGAGTGGAAAATGTTATTAAAATCATCAAAGACAAATCTGCATATTTTTTTTTTAACATTCCCATTCAGCTAAAGCAAATATCTCAAGCTAGAGTCAATGCCAGTTAAGAAGCCACAGTTTCTATCAACTCAGTGTGGCTGTTACAGATTTCACTGCAGTATGAAATCATTGAAAAAGAGCACAAAAAAATGAAACATGAAATATTGTGCAAGCATTTTGTTGCATAATATATTAAAACATTTTTCCCTTTAGTTGTAGTTTCAGTTTTCTTTTTTTGTAAATAAATCAATAAACATCGTGAAACAACATTTTCTCTCCATCATAATCCAAAGCATACAAAATGACTGAACTGGAAAACCTCAGTTTTTAAAATGCTAATGGGTCCAAAGCTTTTCTACTAGCTTCTGATATGGATTGTAGCACTAAGATATCACATTTAGCTTTATATCTTGCAGCAAAAGAAACTTTTGGAAACTTAATCTCTGAAATTGGTTTAAATTGTGAAATCAATTAGATGCTAATGACTAATGAACACAGTTACAGGTAGAAAGTTTTTCTTAAAACGGCTTCTCAAGCAAGCCTTTATTAGACTGACAGAAGCAGTATGAAAACAGGAAGTCCTATAAAGTTGCAGTGACTCTTTTTATGCACTGCAGGAAGGAAGAAAAGAACATTTCAGTGACGAGGTACTGAAGCCTGGATTAAACGTCCTTCACCATGTCTGCTTATTTTTCTGCATGAGGGACTCAAACCAGCAAATAGCAGCTTTATTTGGAACAAGCAGTTTTAACAAATAACATTTTTTATAAAAAAAACATAAAATGTTTAATTTTAATAGAAGTTATTATTTATGACAACATTTATTGGGAGACTGTTTTCCTGATTTGCTGGAGATAGAAAAACATTTTTAACTAACACACATTCTCCATGTTAACAGTCTAATTAGACCATTTACAGTTCACAGTGGTAGCAGACAGAATATACCAACGAGCAAAGCTGGGAACATCTAATTAGTTATGACACTCCTAAACACAGTGGCTCTGTGATAACACGCTGATCATCAGCAACATGGAAATGGAGCAGGCAGGCTTCCCTCCGCCTCTTCTTTTCCCTCAGTTTCACACTCACCTGATGATACGATGGCTCATTCATTCAGCCGCTTGTCCCCCAAACACATGTAAACACCTCCACTATTACAAGACCCTTCCTTCTTGGTTATTCACAAATCAGTCAGGTAGGTTAATCCACCAAAGATTTGTCCTGAAAAGCCACAAGCTTGTAATAGGATCAGGAAAAACAGCTCCATGTGTGGGAACACTGTGCAGCCTTCAACTTCGACGAAACAAGGATTTTAGACAATAGTAAACCGCACTCTACCAGGATCTAATGACTTTGATGACCTTCAATATAGACAGCATTTGAAGAATTAGAGGACTAATCTACACATCATCAAATTTAGTACCAATGCTAATAGTTTCTTTTCTCTATAGAGAAAACAAACAATAAAATTATACAATTAAGCTCCTCCTGCCGTCTCATCTGACCCACGTTTCCTTAAGAAAGAACATTTACAGGATTAAAGGATTGATGTCCCAACAAGATTTAAAGAAACTCATTCACGCTTTAAAAAAAAAAAACTAAAAAAAATCTTCTGCCTTCTCACTGAAACCAGGAAGGAAGAGCAAATCACCCATTTCTAAAGTCCTTACTGGCTTCCTGTCTTTAAACATTAATTTCTTAGGTCTTGCAGATGATTCCTAATCATACCGAGGCCTCTGAAAGTTTTGATCCAAACCATCTGCAGTCCTGTCTGTATGTTTAGATTGTTTTCCTGCTGGATGCCATTCCTCCTTTCAGTCTCCGACATGTTTCCTTCCAGGATGTCCTGCATTTAGCTCCATTTAACCTCATAAACCTCATCCAGGTTCCCTGTTGCTGCTGAAGGAAGCATCCCCACCATGTTGCTGCTCACCGTTTTCCACTGAGTTCAGGATGCTGAGTAGCTCTAGGTTTTCACCATACTTTGTGTTTGGCAAGTAAAGTAAATATTTGCAGTTTTGTTTCATTTATTTGCCAGGTGCCATATTTGCTGATATTTTAAAAGTATCCAATGTTGCTGAAATAATAATAATAATAATTAAAAAGTAAAAATCTGCAAATGAGGCTCAACCAATTACATTTCGGCCACTTTCATCCCAGATAGACTGAGAATTGTTAGGACAGATGCAACCCCCTGCATGAAAAAAAAATAAAATCATTAAAAACTACTTTTTGTATTTGCTCAGAATACCTTTGTTTTTAAGTTAAAGAATATGTAAGGGAGCAAATACCTTTCCCACAACACTGTAATTGCCTATTTGCAAACCCAAGTCATTGGTGGGGTCACATTGACTCCACATGAAGCAGTTTACTCTGTTACACCCTCAGAAGCTGCTTATTCATACAAATGGTGGAGCTCATTAATATGTGGATGCTTTCTGCATGACACACAGAGGCCATTACCAGCAGACACTGGGTGCCATTATCAGACAGGAGGAAGTGAGACACAGCTTCTCTTCACTCCATCCATGGCTGATGTTAATTTAAACCTTTGCCACTGGGAGTGGTATGTTTTCCTAACAATACTCTCCTAGCTGGTAATTAGTTGGGACATCTACTGCAGACAGGTTGTTCTGTTGGATTGTTTGAACTGTGCAAAGATGGGCGAATAGTGGGCAGTGTGTGTGACGGAGTGCAGGGAGGACGAGCATGCACACACATGTTTGTTTTGCTATCTTTGTGGGGACTTTCCATTGACTTCCATTCATTTCTACAGCCTAAACCTTACCTTTACCCTTTTCCTAACCATCACATACCAAACCCTAACCAAAACTCAATTCATACCTTAGCCCTAACTCTGACCCCTGACCCAAAAACAGGGTTTCCCCTTATGGGGACCAGGCTCCGGTCCCCACAAGGAGCAATTGGTCCCCACAACATAGTATATGTCAGGAAAATCGTCCCCACAAGGTATTACAAACAAACGCACACAGAGACACACTCACACACACGCAGAGACACACACACACGGTTCGGTGTCATTGACACGAGCCGAGATGTCCCCTCCCGGACTTAATGAGTCATTAATCATGGAGCGCACCGAGAGCGGGACGACAGGAAGCCAAGAGTTTACACATACAGAATCAACATCATAATGACACAGGAGAGCGTCGCCAGTATGTGCTCTGCTTGATGAGGTTGTTGCAGAGATGGAAAGAAGCTCACGTCCAGGTGACAACATCTGTCAGTCAAGAATTGACAAATGTGTCAGAACAAACCGAAGAAAACGCCTCAGAATTAGTTAGAAGACAATTCAACTTTGTTGTTGTGCAACAGCAGCTTCGGTTCATCAGTTACTGACTCATTTAGTCATTTAGATCAAAATGACCAAGTAGGGGCATCGCCGGATTATTAGGGAATAATAGTCAAATAGTTTTCAGATATCTGAGGTTCAGTACCGATACAACACAGAAAAACGTTCAGAATTGACTTAAAATATTTAATAAATGTACTGAATTACACATTTATTTGTTAACTCTTCACCAGTCCAGCTCACTTAAATACACCACAGCTTCACAAAGTTGGTCAAACATGAAAAACAACTTTAATTTGTTTAGTCACTGCAATCAGATTTTAACAGCAATGTGGAATAAAGAAACTGGCAAAACAGGTTGACCAAACGTAAAAAAAATAAACTGCAACAAAACTTCTGTCAAATTGTTCAGAAAGTGGAATTAGGAATAATAAATATAATGTAAAAAAAATAAGCATTGCATCATTCATAACACAGGCACAAAATGATCATCGTCACTGATATCCAATCTAGAATCTTTTTTCCATATGGGGTCCAATGCAGATAATCGGCACTTAACTATTAATTATCTGCCTAGATATTAAATATCAACACATGAAGGATTTAAGTTTGGCATCGACATGCTCAAATAAAATGCATCTGCACATAATGCATGTATGTAAATAAACAGCTTCTTTCTCATATGTATGAGCTTAAAACTAATTCAACCTTCCAGATAAAATGCTCAAACTGACGAACACAGTTCCACTCAGCCAAAGTAAAAGGGAAAGAATAATGAAACTAATTACCTAAAAGTTAAACAAGAAGAAGAACAGAAAAATAACTAGTAAAAATGATGCGTTGATGCCACAGTTCAGTATGAAATTAGTAATAAGATGCATGTTGTGCACGACGAACTGCCTGCATCACTCAGCGTGACGCACACAGTGCGCCTGAGGTGAGGCGCAGCTCATCATAACCTCACCTCACCCGTCTTCCATGCATTTGAAGAGGCCATAAAAATAACCATTGACCATAAAAATGTGGAAGTCATACATAAAAAACTTTCTACAACATCAAGTGGATAAATGTATTTTCTCTTATCTTTTTTAGTACCCATTAACTTTCCTTGATGACTGCGTATAACATTAGCCACCAGTCTTAGTACTGTACGAGCTCTGGCAGTTCATATGTTGTTAACGTGTTTCATGTATAAAATGCATCGGATTGCAATGTTTAAAGTCACTAGCTTGGTCCCATTGGTTGTAGTAGAACAGCAATAGTTCGTACCAGATAAGAATATAAAAATTTATACAAAACAAAAATCCAATTTGATGAACTTTAGAGTAAGTGTAGGACAATTAAAAAAATAAAGAGTTGCGTTGTATGAATTAAATATTATGTAACTGTAGGAAAACGTGCGGACAACAATAGGAGGAGGAGAAGCAGACAGAATGAGGTTACCGTTTCTTTAATTGTCAACATCATTACTTATGTCCACCCACAGGTCTCAGACTTTACCCGAGGGTCCAACTAACCAAAACACTGCACACAGTGTGCACTCAATTAAAACACGTTCTTTAGCTGCTTCTTTCCAGAATGAGACAAGGCGAGTGAGTTTGAAGTTGAAAGAATAAATTATGGTATTTTTCTCTAAACACAGAAATCGGTCAGAAAGACCCCACAACCCACATGGGGGTGGGAATATGGTAATGGGTTGATGGTTTACAGTAAAAAGATTTAAATAAGTAATTGCTTTCATTGATTAGTCTCTAAATCAACATTCGTGACGACATGGAAACAAAGGATTTTATGCAATGAGACATTCCTGGCTTCAGTCATCAACATGAAAAAGGTTCAAGGGAACAGCATTATACATTTTCCAGGCATATAGCAATGTTACCTTCAATTATAAACATGCATATATCAAACGTGACTTAAAGGAAATTTGACGTCTTGAAATTGGGCCTCTGTCTCTTTAAGAAGCTCCCACTCTTTCCAGATGCTCCTCCTTCAGCACGTCATCACAATTTTCTCTTCTAGACATCAATAATCACGCTTTGGAGTGAGACTGAGTTTGTATAGTAAGCTCAGCAGTGCCACCAGGTTTGCTACTTGCTGCTGCTAGTCTGGAGGAGCCCAGGGGGGGGAGAGGCAGAAAGAGGTGCTTTGTGAAGTAGAAGCTCACCATTCAGAAGCTATTTACCATTCAAAGATCATTTCGGATTTCATTCATGGATTTCACAGTTAAGGGGCTTTTAATGGTTTTTCAAAGTCATTAAAAAACCTTTAAACTTTTAAATGTGTTGGTACGTCACACAAAATTCTAATAATATGAATTGGAGATTATGATGGCAACAAGTGATTACAGTTTTAATACCATCAAGATGATATTTATGTTACTAATACTTTCTGCTGCCACCTGCATGTAAAGCAGGGCCAACCAGCATCACAAACTTCTTCAAGTTGCTTGTTTATCACACGTAGTGGCTGCAATCCGTCATGTTGCCACAGGCTCTGTCAGCAGGGGTGTGTCACAACAAATTGGAGTTCAGCCCAGCATGATGGAGTGTCTGACTTCTTCGCTGTGATTTACTTTCTCCTGTGCTCAAACCAATTAGGACTACATTAATCAAGCCCATGTTTGACCTTGATAGATTTTGTAATGTGGTTTTGGGTTTCATTTCATGAGTCAACATCTGCACAATAACCCCAAAAGTTTTAATGTTAATTTTTTTTCCTACAAGAGACTGAATCTCTATTTTTTTCTACCCTCGTTGCCATGGCTGTGAAATCTCTCTTGAAGTGATGAAACTGTTAAAACATTGATGGCCTGGACCTACATAGTCCAAACATGCCAAACTTACTTGTTTCATCACTTCAGCCGCTCATATATAATAACTTCAACGTAGTCACCGACCCTTCGCAGTTCTGTAAGTTAGTATGTCTCCATAGTGAAGAATCCAGAACATAAGGAACTTCAAGTCGAAATCTTTCAAGGAACATCCAGGTGAGGAGCCAGACAGTTTTCACACTTGAGGTAGAGGAAGATGGAGCAGACAAAAGATGTGCGGGTGTGTTGTTGAGTGAAGATGCTTATATGTACAGACAAGAACACACAGAAATGCTCGTGGTGAAGGAGAAAAACAGAAAAAAGCAGAACCCAAGAGAGTAAGAAGGAAGAGAAAATATTCTTTGATTCTTGGTATTTCTGGTTATTTACAGGGGGGAAAAAACCCATAAATATTTAATTTCACATGTGCTCTATTGCAGGTGAATTTTGGGATGTTTTGAAGTATTATGTTAAGCATTGTGCACACAAAAAAAACATGTTTGGATCACTTTGATGGTAAAATGTGGGAAAGTCATGAAAATTACAATGTGAAGCTGTAGGGATTACATGTAAAGAGGTAAACAAACTGACTTTATTTAGCGCTTTTCTAGTCATGCCAATCAGCCCCAGCAGAGCGTACAGAGCACACCGAACGCCTGAGCATGTGGCAGCCTCAAGTGTTGTCCACTGCAAAAAAGTGAGAAGTTGGTTGCATAAGACACTTAATACAAATGTTATGCATTTTTACTGCACATGTTCTTTGCAGTTCTAATTTAGTCACAGCATTTTGCAGAAGCAAATTACAAATTTATTTACAACCAGCGAGAAAGTTCAGGTCCACTGAGAGAGACCATGTAATCTGGGAGGCATTTCTGGAAAGGATAAAGAAATGAATAAAATGTACATGGCACATTTTGACAACTAGCTCAGTGTTTTTTCTTGTAATGACTTAAACAAGGAATTAGGGGCTATTGGTTGCACATAGATACTTTTGAACACACAATTCTACTTTAGAAACCTTCTAATTAAATGGTCATAAGATTTCTTGAAAACGCATTTAAATTCTTCTGCAATTGCAGTTTGCTAGCCAGTAAGAATGTCTCTTAATGCAATAAAAAAGGGTTATTTAGCATGCATGTTCTCACAGCTGCTCCATCTTTCGATACGTTTTTAAACAGATAAGAGCAAAATCATATCAGAAAGGTCAAAAACCTCCATGTGTAAATTACATTGTGTCACAACATGCCAAGCACATTTTGCACACAGGTTTCCACATGTGGTAACATGAAAAGTGTGGGAAAACTTCCTCAAGGTCTAACACATTTGGATTGTGTTCCTTGTGCATTTTTTTCTGAAACGTTAAGCTTCAGTCATGCAGCGTTAGGCGTTAAGGGAAAAGAGAGCTTTAAAAAAGAAAAAGGCTGGACAAATTCTCAAAGGAGATCGCAGCACCTGACATCCAAGGCAGCCAGTCTGCAAATGTTACAAAGCAGAGAAGGTCCTGGTCACTTATGAACTGGAACAGCTTGACTGCGGCTGCCGGGCCTTTCACTGGAGCGGTCAGGTGGCTAAGAGATGGATATAATAAGAAGGGCCATTGTGCATGTATGGGTATGTGGCAAGTCAGGGCACCGTAGGTCTAATAAGGCATCATGTTCCTACAATCGCACATGCAGGATGGCCACCTGATCGCTGCGGCAACGCATCCGGCAGAAATTGAACAGCTTGTTGGAAATAATAGAGTGTGAAAACCTCTGCCCTCGGATGTAAACTGCAACGGGATAAAAAGCAACTGGAAGTAATAAACTCAAATGTAAATACACTTGCAACAGAAGCTTATTGGATTCTAAGACTTGGATATGTTGATGCATCGTTTCCAAAAAGCAAAGAGAGCCGCTTTGTCAAAATTAATCTAACAAAATTTGTTTGTCGTTATTTTATTGTACACGTAATCGCATACAGGAGAATGAGACGGATATTCCCTTGAAGCTTTAAATCCAAAAGTGTCCATTTGCAACACAGATTTTCTCAGAGAGGTGGGTAAAATATTTTAACATGCTAGTCTTAGCCTTCATTTCACCAGCATTTAGTCAGCGAAGGCAAATATTTAGCAAAACATTCATATTTATCCATTCCCTGCACCTTTTTCTACATTGAACAGATGAGATCAGCAGGAGCCATAACTTCCCACACCAGCATAAAAAGTTTAGCAAAACTGTGTTCAATAACATGCTAGTTAGCATCAGTGGAAGTAATCTGTGGGGTTTCTCTTTGCTCCATCAGAGCAAAGCTGAAATATTTATGACTGACAGAAATTCAAACAATCATGAAATAATAATTTAAAACAAAACAGCCTCCTGTGTGGGCAGCTTGTAAGCACACTACAGACATATCGTAACTTAACCCCCCGTAGAGGAGTTTCACCTAAATGCAACTACAAAGCATTTATGGAGAAGTCTGTGCTGCTTCACATACAGTCGGTACATCGCCTGCGACTGCTGCAGGTGGGGAAAAAAACATCAGTAAGCTAAAACAGATAAACTATTTGAGGTTCACTGCGTCTCAAAGGCTTTACAGTTTTGCCAAGTTGACCATTGAAAGTCAGTTGGATAGAAAGACTTGATCAATCACTTCACTAGGAAGAAGGCTCAGCTCTGGGTCTTGTTGAGTCAGGCTGAGCAAGAGTCAAATAGCATATCTGAGGGAAAAGTTTGGGTTTCAGAAGTTATTTGTTCTTGTCTTCTTCAAAAATATTCTGTTTCCACTACTTTGAAAACAGCAAGCAGTGAAAACTCTTGCTGTAATCTTGATGTTAATATGTTTTAATTTAATTTGAGTGCTGTAACTTTGATGCCAATACATTTTAGTTTAATTGTGAAGCTACACATCTTACAAGTTGTAATTTTAAAAAGGTTATATGGTTACAAATGAATAGGTGTCTTTGTGTCATTAGCTTTCAAGAATGTTAGAAGAATTGCTTTATTTTGGTAATTAATATAGACTTAAATATGACCTTTAGCACAATCTTTTCATCTGCTTTTAATAGTGAATTAAAGGTTACATAAAAAAGTTTTATATTTTGTCATGGGACCCAAAATTCCTGGTGCTTCTGATGCTGTCGCTGACATACAGGCCATGATAGCCACTATTCTAACTTCCTGTCTTAGCCAGCTGTGCTGCTGCTCTGTTCCTCTTTTATATGCAACAGGAAATGGTGTCATTTGTTATTCCTCTAGAAAGAATCCACAAAACCTCATTAAAAAAAAAAGAATAAAGAAACTTTATGAGTCACCTCTTTACCTGGTGGTCAGAGTGAGCAACGCTGATCGTTTTTATCCCACTTTGATGAGAACTGCAGAAGCAAAAGAGTTTCACCTTAAGTGCTACATTAAGACTGCTCACTCATTTTTTTCTGACTCAGGTGGAATTTGAGAGTTTTTTTTCAAAGTCAAGCCTATTTTGTTGCAATTTGTCAGTCTTTGATCTGTGAATAGCGCTGAATGTACTGCCTTGGTGAATTTGATGGTTCTCAATGGAGGATTATTTTCTCAGATGTGTAAAATTGTGAAGTATCCTGAGTGGGAGGCCTGTGTGCGGCCGAGGAAGTGGCGCATCATGCAGCAGCAGCAACAGGAACGCCTCGGCGTCTAATGCAGTAATCAGACCAGAGAAGATGTTTATACAGGCCTGCAATCACATGGTTTTAGATCCAACCAGAGACAGGGCGGTGATTTACAATAAACAACCGAGGGCAATCAACAGCAATCTTCCTACCAGCAGCTTTTCATCATTTAATTTGATCACACTTCATTTTTTCATCATATCTACTTTGAATATGCTTAAAGAAAAAAAACTGGTTTGAGATCATCAACTTTTTGAGGCATAAATTCACAGCATGTCTGATTTTTTACTGCAAGACATTTTCAATTTATTTTATAGAGGGAAGGCTTTTTTATTGAAAAATCTTAAACATATGTTGCAGCCGAAATTTACAAGGCACCTGACAGATATATCAGTACTTATACAACACTGCTGTGCAACCAATGGTGTAATAGGAATTTTTACATCTGTACCACCCAGTGAAGTGAAAAATCTCCTTTGTGGGACTATGTATGTTGAAAAACGATGGTAAAATAAATCTCAGTGAAATTATACATTGGCAGATTTATGTCCTGGTACATTAGTTCATCTTTCCACTGGTGAACTTCTGTTGTGGATGATGGTTGTTGGGTAAAAACAATTAAAATTTAGTTATCGATGTAACATTTGACAATAAAGTCAGAGGAACAGAGATGGAAGGTGCTGTGTAAAATAAAACTAAAACTGGTTGCAAGAGAGCAAGACTATGAATAGATAACAGGAAGACTGTTAGATATTTTTTGGTATTATCATTATTACTTTAGTTCATATTCAGTCTAATGTTAATCAGTATTATTGTGATTTTGAGTTTAAAGTGTTCTCTTCCTTATGTGTGTATAAACTGACCTGGAGGTTACGACTGTCTGTTTCATCTCCATGTGAAACAGTTAACTCTGTGTTTCTCAGACCTTAACAACCAGAATACCTCCTAACTTAAGATGTTAATCTACATCTTTATTGTTAGTTTGACCTAGAGCTGAACTGGGCTCAGACCGTAGATCAGATATCACACCTGGAACTGAGTTGCTGGTTTGTTTAGGTTAGAAGTTTTACGACCTTTGTTGTTCTTCCTGACTGCCCCTTTTGGTTGTTCTGCCGGACAATAAAACAGGGGCTCGCGTGGAAGGAGATCAGAATTCTCTGTGAACGGCTGATGAGCTGTTGATGGAGAGTTCTCCTTTTGCAAAAGCTTTGTCTATAAAATTCATATACGTTGTCTGTGGTCTTTTTATGTAGGTTCGAGAAAAGTACCTATCAAAGACTGACCTAGAGTCAAAATTATTGAAGCCGACGGCAGGTTAAGGTTTTAAGTCATTTTTTAATGCTACCAACATGTATACAGCCATTATATAACCACCTGTGAATGGCTATACTTGCAGCCCCTCTAATAATGCTTAGAATTGCCTATTTTGATCACCCAGACACCAAATATACCTTAATATTAATTAATTTGAACAGCAGAAACAGCCTTAGCCTTCATCCACTGTCTTCTCCATCTCTAATCAGCAGCACAGAAACTGAATGGTGCTCCTGGATTGGCTGCTTTGCGAATGCCAGCCAATGGTGCGTCAGGAAGCGTTGTGTCAAAAACAAAAGCTAAAAACAGTTAGTCTCGCGCATTAATTACAAAATGTCAAATTGGTAAGATTTAAATATGTTTGTATTTCCACAAAAAGTTTGTGAACCGTTTTACTACATGAGAAAAACTGAAGAATTTCTTTGCAAAGCACAAAATCAGGATCTTTTTTTAAAAAAACTTCCACTTTCTGTTTGGTCTAAGGGGAAATCATAACACCTGCACTCAATTTTGCAAGAAAAGTTTCCCGTAACAAGGTTTAAAGCCGATTCCTAAAACAGCTGATGTAGTAAAACCTACTTTTGTGGACATAAGTTATTTTCTGAGAAGATTGTAAACGGATGCAATTTCACACCATGGGCCAGAAAAATCCTTTTTAATTTTATTTGTTGTATTTGATAGTGGATGTTTCATAAGGAATTAGTCACTTGTATTTACATCTTCCTTCTTAAATATTACCATCATCCAGGGAAGGATAATAAAAAGTGTTGGAAAGCGAATTGTTTATTCATCCTTTAGCTTTATATTAAACCAACCTTCTTTGCAATTTTGTCTCATCTGCAAGGGCATAGCTGTACTATCAGGCAGCCAAACTGGAGGTAACATGTATAATCTGCAGAACAACCAGGACATAACTCCATGCTGCTGTATGAATTCAGCATGTAACTCACACGTGTGCTTTGAATTTCCCCAGAGCTTTAGCAACAGCGTTCATGGAGCTGCAGTTTTCCCTACGTGATTTACTCTTGATAAATTGATTTAGCCTTATTCTGTGCAAACACACCACAAAACAGTCTGACCTTGAATTTTTTTTTTTCCATATCTACTACCGTTCATATCTACCCGCCCTCCCTTTTGCTACTGATGCAGCAAACTCTCAATACTAAAACTTTTTCTCTCTTCAGCGAGTCAATCCAAGAAACAATGCCTTCCAACAGAATACACACTTCTTGAGCCTTTTCACACAGCTATGTTTCATCCATAAATAGGATATTTAACCAAAATATTTCTTGTGAGACAATCTAAGGTAATGCAGAATTGTATAGAAGAATAAAATATTCTTGGTTTTCACATTCCTTTTACAAACAATCTGATTAATGTCTCATGCATTTGTTTTCAGATACAGTTCAAACAGCTTCATTCAGAAGTAAGTTGTGTCATCTGTGTATGAACAGAGATCCACAGCTTAGGGATTGAGAAACTGTTGATAAGAAAACTGCTCTAGGATTGGATTGAATTAGCATTAGCATGATGAACCATGACGGTGTTTACAAAAGCATTTTACGTTTAGGTTTTGTTTGTGTGTTGCAACACCATGTCTCCTAAACTCCTCTGGCTTTTTATTAGTTTTTAAGATAATATTATATTGATTCGGGCTAAAGCAAATTACACCAGCATCATCCTAATGAAGGTCATTTTCTTGGCTGCCATGGTGAAACATTCAACTGCGTTCCATATCAACAAGGTTTACTTTCTTTCATAATATCTGTTCATGTAATGGTGTTTTCCTTCCATTCTTCAAGGTTCTGGCTGATTTCTGAAACAATGAGAATATATTTAGTGTAATGAAAAGCTCATATGCTAATCAGATAAACATTCAAACGCGGCATGAGACCGGGCAGGATCAGCAGCTGAACGTCCCCTGAGGCTGGTCTCAGTTTGTCTTTTTATCCACAGATCAAGAATAATACAGATTCATCTCAAGACCCACATAAATATGCATAATCATAAAACTGCAAACAGGAATGAACACCAGGAATCTGCATTAGCTCTGACTTGCTGTTTTGCTCAGCAGGTTTTCACAGATCACGGTATCTCTACTGCTTCTCAGCTCTATAAATAATACCACCACAGTGCAAACATTGCTGAGGGGGACCTGTTACCCAAAGGAATACTTTATGCTTTTTTATTTAAACTGCTGCTATGAATTCTGTTTTTTTTTTCTTTATTATGGCTGTCAACCAATTGACAATATTACACAGGGGTTTCTTTCATACCAACAAACTCAGAAGATTTGAACTGTCTGTAAGCCCATTTTATTCACAGAGTGACGATAAATAAGGCTAACCAGGTCGAATAGAAAAAAACCAGCAAAGCTTCACTTGATTTCCTGAGACAGTCTGTGTTGCAGATAACATTACAGTTGCTCCCTTTTAAGGGTTACAGATAAGTTTAAATAAAATGAGGCTTTTCAACACCAAAATTAACCTTATAATATCTTGTAGAAGAAAATTATTTTGTATCCCAAAAAGGTGTCATATATTTCTTCTTTTATTTTCTTGGTCATACTCACATCAGGCAAAAATATGAATAAATGGGGGGCAGGAGGGCTTAATGCAGTTTTAAAATCTAACAATTAAAGCCCAGTTAAGCAATAAATTAATGGTCTTTAAGCACAGGATCTAAAAAATTCACACTACCCACATCTGGGTTAATGCCAGACTTAGAAAGTCAAGAGATCACTTAAATGCAACATGTCTGACAACATAAAGTAGGCTGGAAAAGCTCAAAGAGCAACATACATCGCCCTGGTCGAAAGAAACTCAAGAACGGATGACTATCAAAGTCATTGACGTCCATCAGACTGAAAAGGGTCGTAAAATCATCAAACAACAGTGAGAGCAGCTGCTGTTTGTTGTTAGGAGTATTAGCAATACTGACAGCGCAAGCAGTAAATACAAGCGCAAGCTGTACTAGCAGCAACAAATGTAGCAGTGGTAGCAATAGCAGCAGTGTAATATCACTGGCACCAGTGGCAAAAACAGTAGCAGCACTGGAAACATCAGTAGCAATAAAAGTGGCAGTGGTCACCTTTGCAACAGCAGTAGCGATATTAGCAGCCCTAATGACAACAATAGCAGCAGCAATAACAGCAGTAGCAGGGCTAGCAGCAGGAGAAATACCTTAATAGGAGTAGCAATGATAGTAGCAACAGCAATAAAACTAGTTATGGTGGTTTAGCAGAAGCAGTATCAGTAGCACTTGTACCAACAGTGATAGCATTAGGAATGTAACAGTTTCAGACAGTACTAGACAAATTAGTAGCAATAGCAACAATGAAGAAAGTGGTAGAAAATGCTAGCAATATTAGTACTAATACTGGGGGAAAAGCAATAAAAGCAGAGCTGGTATCAGTAGCCACTGTAGTACCATCAGTACTTGCAGCAGAAGTAGGAGTGGCAGTAAAATCTGAAGTAGCAGTAGGAATGTCAACAGTAGTCCTAGCAAGCAAAGAAGCAGTGCTAATAGCAGCAGTAGCTAAAACAACAATAGCAGCAGCAGCACTACTAGCAACAGTAGTCATAGCATCTTTAGTGGCAGTAGCAATAACAGCATGATTTAAGTGACTGTATCATTAGTAACAACAGAAGCAGTCATAATAATACCAGTGGCTAATGGCGGCAGCAGCAAAAACAGCAGCACTGTTAGCAGTAGTGTAGTAAAACTAAAAGTGGGACTTGCAATAGCTAGCAGCAAAAGCAGTAACTTTACCAATGAAGTAGCAGTTGTGCCAGTAGCTACAGCAATACTAGCAATCAAAGCAGTAACTATACCAATAGCACCAGGATCAAAAACATTAGCAGTAAAAGTGCTCTGTAAATGCCGTAGGACTTTAGGTTATTGTAGAAATGCTTATAGCAAGAGAAGCAATACCAGCAGCACTAGTGACAGCAGCTTTAGCAATACAAACAGAAGTAGTACCTTGATCACAGCAGGAGGCAATAATCCCAGTAGTCACAGCAACAGGAGAAGCCCTGCAGGAGTAGCAGCATTCATGCTAAATGTTTTGCTAAAGTTTGCGTTTGTGTTTTTAACTCTCACTTGATTCTAATTTGTTCCTGAAAACACCTGCCGATGTTGTGATTACCTCAATCTGGATCTGTTATTGCCCACTGTCCTGACTTCATATTTACCTGCTAGTAATTAGATCAAAAGATCTAATTTAAAACTGGTTATTTACCAGGTGTAAAACACTCATTTATCCCTTTATTGTGGGAGCTTTTTAATACCTTAAAACCTAATTTGTCAAATTTTAAAACATTTTAAAAATTGCCCAAAAAAAACATTGTGAAAGTTACTGAAAATTAACAAATGTCCAAAGAAAAGTTTTAAAGGGATTTCTGACAAACATGTTTGCACAGCAGTACAATGATCCTTTCTTGTGAATAAAAAATACTTTCATAAAGTTGTTAAGGTAAAAACATAATAGACAGATAGTTTTAGTCAGCTTAAAATGAGCTACTTATGCTGACAGTAATTAGATGTGATGTCGCCTAATACTTTATTTAATAGTCTGCCCACTGTTGTGTCTACTGTCAAACTTTCTGGACTTCTTGGATCAGGTCAAATACATGTTAGTGCTGCCTTCTTAGCTGCTGTGGTTTAGCCTCATTATAAAAAGGAACAGCATCATTTTCATGAAGAATTTCTCTTTCAGTTTTATTTTTATTTGTAATGAACTGATATAACATTCACTTGAGTTCATTTATTCCTTTTTTGACAGTGAAATATTCTAAGTGTGTTTGAGGAAGATCTCAGAGAAAATGATGAGTTTCTACAGACAGTCTCTACCATCACACTGGAGTCCAGATCATTCACATTAACAGACAATCAGCTGGCAGAAAAGAGGAGCTTCATAATGTGCTAAACTGAAAATCATTGTTACTATTGTTGCTTAACAAGCACCAGGTTTTACACCTTTCAACAATAACATTTTTAACAATGACTTTTTTTTAAAATGCAAGACAAAACCACACCACTGCACTTCATCAGAAGACCTCATCCTTTCAACAAGGGTAACTTATCAAACAAGGCTCCTTTGTTAGGTTTATCCTTTATATGTGTTATTAGAAGTAAAATTCTGCAGTGGCCTCCTTTCAGAAGCATCAGCTTGAGAAATCCTGGGTTTTGGAAGAAAATCAGATACTGTTTTAAAAATCTTCCGTCCCTCCGACAGCTGAATGTCAGAAGCACTCGTCAATGTCTCCCTAAAGACCTCATTATCCTCTTAATTTCCAATTATTTCAAAGACAAATGAGGAGACCTGGCATCCTAAGCAACCCTGTCAATGACGAACATGGAGCACCGAGCCATCCTCACCTCCCTCGCTGGAGATAAATGGGACGATGATCAAGACTCTTTTTTTTTTATTCCAACTAGAATTTCCCTCTTTTCAATGAATCCTTTGTTTTGCATTCGCAGGTTCATTTATTTCTCATTAATTTACTGATGCTGTGTTTTTGTGATGCAGCCTGATTTGATCAGCTTGGGTCAGTTTTGAAACAAGGTCACAAATATCTGTTATCAAATATCTGCAGTAAAGATAGAAATAAACTATTTGAGACAGGAGTATTTAGTTCAGTACCACCAGGGTATCAGATGACTGGCAAACAGCTGCATGTGGCCACAGCTGGGACTGTGTTCTTTCCAATCAGCTAACATTTAAGGAACTGCTTTAGTCTCTGTTGGTACTTTGTTGAGGCCAAATTCCTGCAGGATCTCATCCATTTCCCAATGACATTCCAGTGCCTAACTTGCCATTTGCCCAGGCTTCTTCACTAAGCGAGGGCAAAGGGCAGCTCAACATGACCTTTGGAGGCAGTAGACAGTTGGGATGGTGATTTATCCCTCCAAACTCCTTGGCTTGTCATTCTTGTTCCACTTTGTATCCTTGAACCATGTCAACTTCAACATGCAAAAGCAAATTTTTCTTGTAAATTTTGGGACACAGGGTCAGAAGGTGTTTCTCAGTCAGTTTGTATGTTCAATTTTTAAGTTTCTATAGGTTTCACATCCTATTCCTACAGCCTTTTTCACTGGACTTCACTGTGTATTACCACTCCAACATTGGTCTTCTCTGCTCTGGTCTATGTAAATCTTGTTCTGGTGTACTTCTCATCATAACTTCCTGTTCCCCCAATATTTGACGTAGATTTTGTCAGTCCAGGTAGTGTCAGAGCTAAAATTACTTCCCTTCCTCATCTCTTCATGAACTGAGCTCAGTTTTGATGGACACCCTGTTCCAAATGAGGCATAAGAATGAGTTAAGCCTTTATCTGCAGCTCTGCTCTGGTCTGTCATTCTGACCCACAACAATGGATATGAGATATGAATGTTGACTGAAAGAAACAGGTCTTGTACACAAGTACCTGAAAGAAACAAAGAGCAGGATGGCTGGACTCAACCTTTGAGCTACGGTGAGGAGGAGCTCCTACATCCAAACAGTCAGCTGAGATTCTTCTGTCGTTCAATCCGGATGTCCACTGGATGCCTTTGGAGGTTTTTATCACATCCAACTGGAGGAAGACCTCATGGTCGACCCAAAGCCCTTTGGGAGGACGACATAAATCTGCCTGAATGTCTGAAGGTTTACTGGGTAGAGATGGTTCATATCGCCCAGTCCACCTTAGAAAAGGACACTCAGTCCTGGTCTTGTTGCTCCAGTGCATCTTTGCCCTTGGCTTATTTGTACTTTTCATTCTCCTGTGTGTCTTTGTAGAGTAACGATGATGTTTCCTCCAGTGGAGCTCTGTGTTGACATCTCAAACACTTTAACTATCTGCTGTGTATGGATGTGGGGGTGTAATTAGGATTTCTGGAGGGAAGAAATGGAAGCTTGCTCTCATTCCACAAAGCACTTTGGTATAAGTAATTCATATTTACTTTACAGTGTTTGACCTATTTTGCAAACTATAAAATACATGTATACTAAACATTTTAAGATGGATCCGTCTTCCTTTTGGTATCTCAGATAAGCATCCTAGCTTACAGTTCACTGACCTACATTAAACCCACAAGCAGCCAAAGACATCAACTCATTTTAATTCAGTGCAGAAACCACAGCGTACCAACTGAGCACTAGGAATAAATAAGTTATTTCATGTGTGGTACATGTGGCTTATTTCACATTTTATAATTTATACTGTTGATCCTTTCAACAACTTGAAACAGTCGGGGGTACTGCAGCAGCTAGATTAATTGTTAGTGTCTGCAAAGCACCTTCAGTAATCTTTTGTTTTGTGTATGGGTTTTTTGTGAGTGGATAAGGTATCAGAAGAACTGCACACATCGGTTGCACAAACCTCAGGTTTTGAATTATTAAATAAGGGATTCAATTCAATCATCTAACACGTTATCTTGTTTGATTTCGGAGGATTTGTCACTTGAGCTGTAACTGTGAACATCAAAAGGAGGGCAACTCTTTCCAAACTTCTTCAATGGCAAACAAAAGGAACAATGTTGGTGTCTGTGGGGAGTGCTTTCAGCGGATGAATCAGTGTTTTCACACTTCAACTGAAGCGTAACAGACTCAACCAGATAGCGACTGCTGTAACACACTCACATTAGGGGGCTTTGAAACCTTAATGTAGAAGGAAAGAGGATGTTTTGTAATTCATAAGCAGCACAGTAGTCCTCCGTTTCTCAGAGGAAACATTCAGCTGTGTTCTCTTGTGGTCTTTCTTTCCTCATAGTTTCCTTCATAGTCCAGAGAGGCTGTCACTTTGTCGTTTAGAGAGTCTGCAGATGAACAAGGACAACTTGCAGATCTTTACTGGATTTGTGAGAGCCTTTCCGAAGGGACCACCGACACGAGTACCTGAGCTCATTTTTTCCTGAGTTTTTTTCTCGAAGTCTCGCAGGATCTCTGAAGTAACACATGTGTAGTGTAGTTGGCTCAACACCACTTTCAAAACAAAAGCACAAGTGCAATAATTGACATTCAGATCTTTGTAATTTTGTTTTAGTCTGGAGGGCACAGGGGTCACTGCTGCCATAAAGCACAACCAATCCCTCACTCTGCCTCTTTACATTTGTTATTTCAGTTGTAGCAAAAGAAGCATGTCAGTCAAGGTTGCCCAATAATCATAATTCAGCATTCTTGGGGAGAAGTAGATGAAAACATCTGACCAGAAGTGCTTTCCAGTGAGTGTATGGATAAGTCGATCCCTCTTGAGAGCTGAATGTGTGACGTTGATGTACCCAGTATTGTACTGATTGTACTTCCCATATTTGGATATGTTATCTGTTGTAGTCCACTTTGAAATTAACCTTTTGGACCACTAAGGCCAGCCACTTGAACTTTGTTTACAGTCATTCCCACCTGTTATTTCCTCTCACCCAGAAGGAAGTTTTAGTTTCTGTCCTGGATGAGAAGGCGCTGACCTGCTGCACTCTTTGTCAAGTGGGGATTGATGAATAATTCCACTTTTCAACAGCATTGGTCTTTGACAACTGGATGTTTTTTAGCATGACTATAACTTTACATAAACATTCCCATAAAAATGTACACAAAATATGTCATTTAAATTTGGATCACATGAGAAATATGTCTTCCTTATGAGGCATATTTAAGGGGGCACAGACAGAACAAAATTAAATGTATCCTAAAATGACTCAAAAGGACAAATAACCTTCAAATTTGGGTGCAAAAATGTAACATTTCAAATTGGAGCTTTGTGATTTGTCTGCCAGCCTCCATAAAAAGCTTTTCTTTCATATGCATTTAGCACACGATCTGTCTCAAATTCATAAAGAGGTTTCAGTTACATCATGTAACTTTAACTTAATCACACAAAAAGCAAGTCACTTGCAGCAGCCTGCTTCCACTCCCCTCCCTGCATAACTTTTCATGTCTATGTAGGTCAGTTGTCTCAGTGATGCTGCTGCTGTGAATCACGGTTCTTTTAGGCCTTTATTGTTCATTCAGTCATTTTACTAGAATATGCATGATCCAGTAGTGGGAAAGTATGAAAAATTAAACTTCTAATTAAGAAACTGGCTTATTTATGGCAGTGAAAAGCCACAAAATTCAGCTTAGTGTGTTTATTTAGGGAACCGATTTTGTTTTCAAATGGTACACAGCCTCCTGCTGCTCAGGCTTTCAGGTAAAACAGCTTTAATGATCACACATCATTTTTAGTTCCTTTGATCTCATTTATTTCCAGTTCACCTTCTCATACTGCAGAGTCATGAACATTTATAATATGCAAAACCTTCCTCTGAAGCTTTCATGTTGGGTGCGATTTAACAAACCTTCTTGGAGGCCGATGACGTCAAGCGCTATAAAAAGCGTCTTGCCCCCGCCTGGATGTGCCGGGCCTCAGGTCTCGCTTCCAAAATAAACAAACGAAAACAAATAAAGACAAAAATACCCACCACACCTCTCAGATATGCAAACGCAAACACATATTCATCCTTGACCTGATATGCAAACTGCAATTAAAGCTGTTTTGGTATGCGAACATGCGCCCTGTAAACAAACTCCACTGATACGCCCCACGATGCAATTCCAGCAGATAAGAGGGAGTTAGGAGTGAAGGAGGCAGTAAAANTAAAGTCAGAGGAACAGAGATGGAAGGTGTTGTGTAAAATAAAACTAAAACTGGTTGCAAGAGAGCAAGACTATGAATAGATAACAGGAAGACTGACCTAGAGTCAAAATTATTGAAGCCAACAGCAGGTTAAGGTTTTAAGTCATTTTTTAATGCTACCAACATGTATACAGCCGTTATATAACCACCTGTGAATGGCTGTACTTGCAGCCCCTCTAATAATGCTTAGAATTGCCTACTTTGATCACTCAGACACCGAATACACCTTAATATTAATTAATTTGAACAGCAGAAACAGCCTTAGCCTTCATCCACTGCCTTCTCCATCTCTAATCAGCAGCACAGAAACTGAATGGTGCTCCTGGATTGGCTGCTTTGCAAATGCCAGCCAATGGTGCGTCAGGAAGCGTTGTGTCAAAAACAAAAGCTAAAAACAGTTAGTCTCGCGCATTAATTACAAAATGTCAAATTGGTAAGATTTAAATATGTTTGTATTTCCACAAAAAGTTTGTGAACCGTTTTACTACATGAGAAAAACTGAAGAATTTCTTTGCAAAGCACAAAATCAGGATCTTTTTTTAAAAAAACTTCCACTTTCTGTTTGGTCTAAGGGGAAATCATAACACCTGCACTCAATTTTGCAAGAAAAGTTTCCCGTAACAAGGTTTAAAGCCGATTCCTAAAACAGCTGATGTAGTAAAACCTACTTTTGTGGACATAAGTTATTTTCTGAGAAGATTGTAAACGGATGCAATTTCACACCATGGGCCAGAAAAATCCTTTTTAATTTTATTTGTTGTATTTGATAGTGGATGTTTCATAAGGAATTAGTCACTTGTATTTACATCTTCCTTCTTAAATATTACCATCATCCAGGGAAGGATAATAAAAAGTGTTGGAAAGCGAATTGTTTATTCATCCTTTAGCTTTATATTAAACCAACCTTCTTTGCAATTTTGTCTCATCTGCAAGGGCATAGCTGTACTATCAGGCAGCCAAACTGGAGGTAACATGTATAATCTGCAGAACAACCAGGACATAACTCCATGCTGCTGTATGAATTCAGCATGTAACTCACACGTGTGCTTTGAATTTCCCCAGAGCTTTAGCAACAGCGTTCATGGAGCTGCAGTTTTCCCTACGTGATTTACTCTTGATAAATTGATTTAGCCTTATTCTGTGCAAACACACCACAAAACAGTCTGACCTTGAATTTTTTTTTTTCCATATCTACTACCGTTCATATCTACCCGCCCTCCCTTTTGCTACTGATGCAGCAAACTCTCAATACTAAAACTTTTTCTCTCTTCAGCGAGTCAATCCAAGAAACAATGCCTTCCAACAGAATACACACTTCTTGAGCCTTTTCACACAGCTATGTTTCATCCATAAATAGGATATTTAACCAAAATATTTCTTGTGAGACAATCTAAGGTAATGCAGAATTGTATAGAAGAATAAAATATTCTTGGTTTTCACATTCCTTTTACAAACAATCTGATTAATGTCTCATGCATTTGTTTTCAGATACAGTTCAAACAGCTTCATTCAGAAGTAAGTTGTGTCATCTGTGTATGAACAGAGATCCACAGCTTAGGGATTGAGAAACTGTTGATAAGAAAACTGCTCTAGGATTGGATTGAATTAGCATTAGCATGATGAACCATGACGGTGTTTACAAAAGCATTTTACGTTTAGGTTTTGTTTGTGTGTTGCAACACCATGTCTCCTAAACTCCTCTGGCTTTTTATTAGTTTTTAAGATAATATTATATTGATTCGGGCTAAAGCAAATTACACCAGCATCATCCTAATGAAGGTCATTTTCTTGGCTGCCATGGTGAAACATTCAACTGCGTTCCATATCAACAAGGTTTACTTTCTTTCATAATATCTGTTCATGTAATGGTGTTTTCCTTCCATTCTTCAAGGTTCTGGCTGATTTCTGAAACAATGAGAATATATTTAGTGTAATGAAAAGCTCATATGCTAATCAGATAAACATTCAAACGCGGCATGAGACCGGGCAGGATCAGCAGCTGAACGTCCCCTGAGGCTGGTCTCAGTTTGTCTTTTTATCCACAGATCAAGAATAATACAGATTCATCTCAAGACCCACATAAATATGCATAATCATAAAACTGCAAACAGGAATGAACACCAGGAATCTGCATTAGCTCTGACTTGCTGTTTTGCTCAGCAGGTTTTCACAGATCACGGTATCTCTACTGCTTCTCAGCTCTATAAATAATACCACCACAGTGCAAACATTGCTGAGGGGGACCTGTTACCCAAAGGAATACTTTATGCTTTTTTATTTAAACTGCTGCTATGAATTCTGTTTTTTTTTTCTTTATTATGGCTGTCAACCAATTGACAATATTACACAGGGGTTTCTTTCATACCAACAAACTCAGAAGATTTGAACTGTCTGTAAGCCCATTTTATTCACAGAGTGACGATAAATAAGGCTAACCAGGTCGAATAGAAAAAAACCAGCAAAGCTTCACTTGATTTCCTGAGACAGTCTGTGTTGCAGATAACATTACAGTTGCTCCCTTTTAAGGGTTACAGATAAGTTTAAATAAAATGAGGCTTTTCAACACCAAAATTAACCTTATAATATCTTGTAGAAGAAAATTATTTTGTATCCCAAAAAGGTGTCATATATTTCTTCTTTTATTTTCTTGGTCATACTCACATCAGGCAAAAATATGAATAAATGGGGGGCAGGAGGGCTTAATGCAGTTTTAAAATCTAACAATTAAAGCCCAGTTAAGCAATAAATTAATGGTCTTTAAGCACAGGATCTAAAAAATTCACACTACCCACATCTGGGTTAATGCCAGACTTAGAAAGTCAAGAGATCACTTAAATGCAACATGTCTGACAACATAAAGTAGGCTGGAAAAGCTCAAAGAGCAACATACATCGCCCTGGTCGAAAGAAACTCAAGAACGGATGACTATCAAAGTCATTGACGTCCATCAGACTGAAAAGGGTCGTAAAATCATCAAACAACAGTGAGAGCAGCTGCTGTTTGTTGTTAGGAGTATTAGCAATACTGACAGCGCAAGCAGTAAATACAAGCGCAAGCTGTACTAGCAGCAACAAATGTAGCAGTGGTAGCAATAGCAGCAGTGTAATATCACTGGCACCAGTGGCAAAAACAGTAGCAGCACTGGAAACATCAGTAGCAATAAAAGTGGCAGTGGTCACCTTTGCAACAGCAGTAGCGATATTAGCAGCCCTAATGACAACAATAGCAGCAGCAATAACAGCAGTAGCAGGGCTAGCAGCAGGAGAAATACCTTAATAGGAGTAGCAATGATAGTAGCAACAGCAATAAAACTAGTTATGGTGGTTTAGCAGAAGCAGTATCAGTAGCACTTGTACCAACAGTGATAGCATTAGGAATGTAACAGTTTCAGACAGTACTAGACAAATTAGTAGCAATAGCAACAATGAAGAAAGTGGTAGAAAATGCTAGCAATATTAGTACTAATACTGGGGGAAAAGCAATAAAAGCAGAGCTGGTATCAGTAGCCACTGTAGTACCATCAGTACTTGCAGCAGAAGTAGGAGTGGCAGTAAAATCTGAAGTAGCAGTAGGAATGTCAACAGTAGTCCTAGCAAGCAAAGAAGCAGTGCTAATAGCAGCAGTAGCTAAAACAACAATAGCAGCAGCAGCACTACTAGCAACAGTAGTCATAGCATCTTTAGTGGCAGTAGCAATAACAGCATGATTTAAGTGACTGTATCATTAGTAACAACAGAAGCAGTCATAATAATACCAGTGGCTAATGGCGGCAGCAGCAAAAACAGCAGCACTGTTAGCAGTAGTGTAGTAAAACTAAAAGTGGGACTTGCAATAGCTAGCAGCAAAAGCAGTAACTTTACCAATGAAGTAGCAGTTGTGCCAGTAGCTACAGCAATACTAGCAATCAAAGCAGTAACTATACCAATAGCACCAGGATCAAAAACATTAGCAGTAAAAGTGCTCTGTAAATGCCGTAGGACTTTAGGTTATTGTAGAAATGCTTATAGCAAGAGAAGCAATACCAGCAGCACTAGTGACAGCAGCTTTAGCAATACAAACAGAAGTAGTACCTTGATCACAGCAGGAGGCAATAATCCCAGTAGTCACAGCAACAGGAGAAGCCCTGCAGGAGTAGCAGCATTCATGCTAAATGTTTTGCTAAAGTTTGCGTTTGTGTTTTTAACTCTCACTTGATTCTAATTTGTTCCTGAAAACACCTGCCGATGTTGTGATTACCTCAATCTGGATCTGTTATTGCCCACTGTCCTGACTTCATATTTACCTGCTAGTAATTAGATCAAAAGATCTAATTTAAAACTGGTTATTTACCAGGTGTAAAACACTCATTTATCCCTTTATTGTGGGAGCTTTTTAATACCTTAAAACCTAATTTGTCAAATTTTAAAACATTTTAAAAATTGCCCAAAAAAAACATTGTGAAAGTTACTGAAAATTAACAAATGTCCAAAGAAAAGTTTTAAAGGGATTTCTGACAAACATGTTTGCACAGCAGTACAATGATCCTTTCTTGTGAATAAAAAATACTTTCATAAAGTTGTTAAGGTAAAAACATAATAGACAGATAGTTTTAGTCAGCTTAAAATGAGCTACTTATGCTGACAGTAATTAGATGTGATGTCGCCTAATACTTTATTTAATAGTCTGCCCACTGTTGTGTCTACTGTCAAACTTTCTGGACTTCTTGGATCAGGTCAAATACATGTTAGTGCTGCCTTCTTAGCTGCTGTGGTTTAGCCTCATTATAAAAAGGAACAGCATCATTTTCATGAAGAATTTCTCTTTCAGTTTTATTTTTATTTGTAATGAACTGATATAACATTCACTTGAGTTCATTTATTCCTTTTTTGACAGTGAAATATTCTAAGTGTGTTTGAGGAAGATCTCAGAGAAAATGATGAGTTTCTACAGACAGTCTCTACCATCACACTGGAGTCCAGATCATTCACATTAACAGACAATCAGCTGGCAGAAAAGAGGAGCTTCATAATGTGCTAAACTGAAAATCATTGTTACTATTGTTGCTTAACAAGCACCAGGTTTTACACCTTTCAACAATAACATTTTTAACAATGACTTTTTTTTAAAATGCAAGACAAAACCACACCACTGCACTTCATCAGAAGACCTCATCCTTTCAACAAGGGTAACTTATCAAACAAGGCTCCTTTGTTAGGTTTATCCTTTATATGTGTTATTAGAAGTAAAATTCTGCAGTGGCCTCCTTTCAGAAGCATCAGCTTGAGAAATCCTGGGTTTTGGAAGAAAATCAGATACTGTTTTAAAAATCTTCCGTCCCTCCGACAGCTGAATGTCAGAAGCACTCGTCAATGTCTCCCTAAAGACCTCATTATCCTCTTAATTTCCAATTATTTCAAAGACAAATGAGGAGACCTGGCATCCTAAGCAACCCTGTCAATGACGAACATGGAGCACCGAGCCATCCTCACCTCCCTCGCTGGAGATAAATGGGACGATGATCAAGACTCTTTTTTTTTTATTCCAACTAGAATTTCCCTCTTTTCAATGAATCCTTTGTTTTGCATTCGCAGGTTCATTTATTTCTCATTAATTTACTGATGCTGTGTTTTTGTGATGCAGCCTGATTTGATCAGCTTGGGTCAGTTTTGAAACAAGGTCACAAATATCTGTTATCAAATATCTGCAGTAAAGATAGAAATAAACTATTTGAGACAGGAGTATTTAGTTCAGTACCACCAGGGTATCAGATGACTGGCAAACAGCTGCATGTGGCCACAGCTGGGACTGTGTTCTTTCCAATCAGCTAACATTTAAGGAACTGCTTTAGTCTCTGTTGGTACTTTGTTGAGGCCAAATTCCTGCAGGATCTCATCCATTTCCCAATGACATTCCAGTGCCTAACTTGCCATTTGCCCAGGCTTCTTCACTAAGCGAGGGCAAAGGGCAGCTCAACATGACCTTTGGAGGCAGTAGACAGTTGGGATGGTGATTTATCCCTCCAAACTCCTTGGCTTGTCATTCTTGTTCCACTTTGTATCCTTGAACCATGTCAACTTCAACATGCAAAAGCAAATTTTTCTTGTAAATTTTGGGACACAGGGTCAGAAGGTGTTTCTCAGTCAGTTTGTATGTTCAATTTTTAAGTTTCTATAGGTTTCACATCCTATTCCTACAGCCTTTTTCACTGGACTTCACTGTGTATTACCACTCCAACATTGGTCTTCTCTGCTCTGGTCTATGTAAATCTTGTTCTGGTGTACTTCTCATCATAACTTCCTGTTCCCCCAATATTTGACGTAGATTTTGTCAGTCCAGGTAGTGTCAGAGCTAAAATTACTTCCCTTCCTCATCTCTTCATGAACTGAGCTCAGTTTTGATGGACACCCTGTTCCAAATGAGGCATAAGAATGAGTTAAGCCTTTATCTGCAGCTCTGCTCTGGTCTGTCATTCTGACCCACAACAATGGATATGAGATATGAATGTTGACTGAAAGAAACAGGTCTTGTACACAAGTACCTGAAAGAAACAAAGAGCAGGATGGCTGGACTCAACCTTTGAGCTACGGTGAGGAGGAGCTCCTACATCCAAACAGTCAGCTGAGATTCTTCTGTCGTTCAATCCGGATGTCCACTGGATGCCTTTGGAGGTTTTTATCACATCCAACTGGAGGAAGACCTCATGGTCGACCCAAAGCCCTTTGGGAGGACGACATAAATCTGCCTGAATGTCTGAAGGTTTACTGGGTAGAGATGGTTCATATCGCCCAGTCCACCTTAGAAAAGGACACTCAGTCCTGGTCTTGTTGCTCCAGTGCATCTTTGCCCTTGGCTTATTTGTACTTTTCATTCTCCTGTGTGTCTTTGTAGAGTAACGATGATGTTTCCTCCAGTGGAGCTCTGTGTTGACATCTCAAACACTTTAACTATCTGCTGTGTATGGATGTGGGGGTGTAATTAGGATTTCTGGAGGGAAGAAATGGAAGCTTGCTCTCATTCCACAAAGCACTTTGGTATAAGTAATTCATATTTACTTTACAGTGTTTGACCTATTTTGCAAACTATAAAATACATGTATACTAAACATTTTAAGATGGATCCGTCTTCCTTTTGGTATCTCAGATAAGCATCCTAGCTTACAGTTCACTGACCTACATTAAACCCACAAGCAGCCAAAGACATCAACTCATTTTAATTCAGTGCAGAAACCACAGCGTACCAACTGAGCACTAGGAATAAATAAGTTATTTCATGTGTGGTACATGTGGCTTATTTCACATTTTATAATTTATACTGTTGATCCTTTCAACAACTTGAAACAGTCGGGGGTACTGCAGCAGCTAGATTAATTGTTAGTGTCTGCAAAGCACCTTCAGTAATCTTTTGTTTTGTGTATGGGTTTTTTGTGAGTGGATAAGGTATCAGAAGAACTGCACACATCGGTTGCACAAACCTCAGGTTTTGAATTATTAAATAAGGGATTCAATTCAATCATCTAACACGTTATCTTGTTTGATTTCGGAGGATTTGTCACTTGAGCTGTAACTGTGAACATCAAAAGGAGGGCAACTCTTTCCAAACTTCTTCAATGGCAAACAAAAGGAACAATGTTGGTGTCTGTGGGGAGTGCTTTCAGCGGATGAATCAGTGTTTTCACACTTCAACTGAAGCGTAACAGACTCAACCAGATAGCGACTGCTGTAACACACTCACATTAGGGGGCTTTGAAACCTTAATGTAGAAGGAAAGAGGATGTTTTGTAATTCATAAGCAGCACAGTAGTCCTCCGTTTCTCAGAGGAAACATTCAGCTGTGTTCTCTTGTGGTCTTTCTTTCCTCATAGTTTCCTTCATAGTCCAGAGAGGCTGTCACTTTGTCGTTTAGAGAGTCTGCAGATGAACAAGGACAACTTGCAGATCTTTACTGGATTTGTGAGAGCCTTTCCGAAGGGACCACCAACACGAGTACCTGAGCTCATTTTTTCCTGAGTTTTTTTCTCGAAGTCTCGCAGGATCTCTGAAGTAACACATGTGTAGTGTAGTTGGCTCAACACCACTTTCAAAACAAAAGCACAAGTGCAATAATTGACATTCAGATCTTTGTAATTTTGTTTTAGTCTGGAGGGCACAGGGGTCACTGCTGCCATAAAGCACAACCAATCCCTCACTCTGCCTCTTTACATTTGTTATTTCAGTTGTAGCAAAAGAAGCATGTCAGTCAAGGTTGCCCAATAATCATAATTCAGCATTCTTGGGGAGAAGTAGATGGAAACATCTGACCAGAAGTGCTTTCCAGTGAGTGTATGGATAAGTCGATCCCTCTTGAGAGCTGAATGTGTGACGTTGATGTACCCAGTATTGTACTGATTGTACTTCCCATATTTGGATATGTTATCTGTTGTAGGCCACTTTGAAATTAACCCTTTGGACCACTAAGGCCAGCCACTTGAACTTTGTTTACAGTCATTCCCACCTGTTATTTCCTCTCACCCAGAAGGAAGTTTTAGTTTCTGTCCTGGATGAGAAGGCGCTGACCTGCTGCACTCTTTGTCAAGTGGGGATTGATGAATAATTCCACTTTTCAACAGCATTGGTCTTTGACAATTGGATGCTTTTTCGCATGACTATAACTTTACATAAACATTCCCATAAAAATGTACACAAAATATGTCATTTAAATTTGGATCACATGAGAAATATGTCTTCCTTATGAGGCATATTTAAGGGGGCACAGACAGAACAAAATTAAATGTATCCTAAAATGACTCAAAAGGACAAATAACCTTCAAATTTGGGTGCAAAAATGTAACATTTCAAATTGGAGCTTTGTGATTTGTCTGCCAGCCTCCATAAAAAGCTTTTCTTTCATATGCATTTAGCACACGATCTGTCTCAAATTCATAAAGAGGTTTCAGTTACATCATGTAACTTTAACTTAATCACACAAAAAGCAAGTCACTTGCAGCAGCCTGCTTCCACTCCCCTCCCTGCATAACTTTTCATGTCTATGTAGGTCAGTTGTCTCAGTGATGCTGCTGCTGTGAATCATGGTTCTTTTAGGCCTTTATTGTTCATTCAGTCATTTTACTAGAATATGCATGATCCAGTAGTGGGAAAGTATGAAAAATTAAACTTCTAATTAAGAAACTGGCTTATTTATGGCAGTGAAAAGCCACAAAATTCAGCTTAGTGTGTTTATTTAGGGAACCGATTTTGTTTTCAAATGGTACACAGCCTCCTGCTGCTCAGGCTTTCAGGTAAAACAGCTTTAATGATCACACATCATTTTTAGTTCCTTTGATCTCATTTATTTCCAGTTCACCTTCTCATACTGCAGAGTCATGAACATTTATAATATGCAAAACCTTCCTCTGAAGCTTTCATGTTGGGTGCGATTTAACAAACCTTCTTGGAGGCCGATGACGTCAAGCGCTATAAAAAGCGTCTTGCCCCCGCCTGGATGTGCCGGGCCTCAGGTCTCGCTTCCAAAATAAACAAACCAAAACAAATAAGACAAAAATACCCACCACACCTCTCAGATATGCAAACGCAAACACATATTCATCCTTGACCTGATATGCAAACTGCAATTAAAGCTGTTTTGGTATGCGAACATGCGCCCTGTAAACAAACTCCACTGATACGCCCCACGATGCAATTCCAGCAGATAAGAGGGAGTTAGGAGTGAAGGAGGCAGTAAAACATCATGGAATCCATTAACACTTGCATTGGGACTGTTACTCTCTCAAATAATCCATTGTGCTTCTTTTGTCGACAGATAAAACCTGGGGAGCTGTTTCCACAACAAATATTCTCATTCAGCATGTGAGACATTACCCTTGTCTTATCTCAGAAACATATGGGAAAAGCTTTGATAGATTGTGTCTCCATAAAAAGCAATCTTTAGTCAGAAAGCGACGCTTTAATCCACCTAAACCTCTTATAGTGTCTATCGTTCATCTCTCACTGCACTTTGTTTTTGTGAAGAAGCACAGCTTAGCTTTCAGGAAACTTTACACCACTTTTTAATTAATTAACATTTGATTACATTTCTCAGCTTGAGCTGTGAGTCTAAGTGTCATGTATGCCAGTAATTGCCTGGAGATTAGTTTTGCCAGTCACAGATGGAAAAATCTGCGCTCCCCAGTCTGTGCTTTTAAAAAGCTTTCTTGTCCACCAGATTTATCCTCCACACAGATTGCATGCCTATGGATTAGCTGAGTGCTGCACTAACGGACGATACAGAATCAGATGAGGGAATTATGTTGATCAACATCATTAGCTCAGCAAAGAAAGATGGCAGTGTTGGACAGAGAACACGCCATCCATAAAGGGTCAAATGTATTTCTCTCAAATTAAATGAGATCTTTAATTACACATAATAAAATCAGTTGATTGTGCTCTGAAATAATTTAGTAGAAATAAATGATCTACAGCCTGAAGGCTGATTATTAATGGGACTCATGCAGTGCAAAAGCTGTTTATTTATTGGATAATTTCACCCAAAATCCTGCAACCTGAGATTCTATCCGAACATAAAGTTTAAAGTCTAGCAAGTTTTAGAACCACTGTCCAGTATAAACCAATAAAGATCCTGGAATTATTACAAAGATGGCCCCCGCTACTGGCCTGCTACCTAAATGTTTAAGGCAGCAGAAATCCAATGTGCAAGAGAAGAATCAGGAGGAAATATCATAGTAAGACATGCCACTGACAGACTGAAGCACTAATCATTGCAGAACTGGAACAGAATCCCAGTTTGGCGATAGAGGCAGGTGTCTATCACACTCCAGCCCTCAAGGGACGCTGTCCTGCAGCTTTTACATGTCTCTCTGCTTCTGCACACCTGACTCCAGTATTAGCTCATTAGCCTCACTAGCACAGCATGCTAGTGTGGCCATTTAATTAAAGTGTGTAGGACATCAGCATGTGTGTAATTAATCTGTATGTGTGTGAGTTACTGAAATGATAAACTGTTCACTTCTGTTGGAATTAACCGAGATTCACCTGTAGAGAAAGACAGAAGTACTTCCAGTTCTTGTCTGTGTACAGACCCAGCTCTCTGGGGCAGTTACAGGAACATCTGTTGCCTAAAGAAATATATCTTGACTCGGATGACATCAGTAAACCGAGGTGTTGCAGGCTTTACCATCCTTGGCAACCACACCAGGAAAGAGCGAACATGAGGGTGAAAGTAAAAGAGGAAAACATGACGGACATTAACTAGTGCCTTAGCCTGATAATTGAGTCATATTGGCTTTAAGTCAAACACAGTTATTGCAGTTTAAGCTGCTTCCTGTGTTTCAGTAAAGTGTGATGAAATAAACAAACACTAATTGTGCAGTCTGGGAACTTCCATTCTTGCCATTGGCTAACTTAAATGACCTTTGCCGTGGGCCAGCCGCAGGCACAAAGCACATGCTGGTGAGATTTCTCAGCCTTTTGCTCTGGAAATTAATGAATAAAAAGACAGAGGACTCTCACAGTGATAATTACAAACTGAATAAATGGGTGACCTTAAATATTCATCATCATAGTTTTAAAGACAATCAAAGATTTCAGTGAAAAAATTATATCAAACTGAATTAGCGCATGAAACACGAGGTGTTTTAACACATGATGGTTCGATTGGCGACCAAAATTGTTACATTTTCATCTGGTGCGGTTCGCTTTCACACTGTTCTGTGCCAAACAAGCCAAACCCTTTGAGCAACCTGTTCCCCCCTTGTCCTGTGGGGGCGCTGCAACATGAACCACTAAAGGAAACAACACAAAGATCTCTGAGTGCCCTGTGCTATAATCCACTTCCATGCATTCAAACTTCACTTCAACTCAGCCAACAGTTTTTAGACAGACCGAAGTTCACCATTTTGGTCCGCATCAGAGTTCAATCGCATATTCACACCTCCCCAATCAAGCTGGACCTCATAGGTAGACAAGGTCCTGTCTGATGAAAACTGACTGGACAGGGCTGGTGTGAATGCAGCCATACAGATGGTAATACAACAGAACATATGTTTCCTTTTAGTTCTTCTAATTCTGAAACGTGTGGTTGAGATGAACTTGGTAAGGCATTTCTATCAGGGTTAGTGGATGTATGGGAAGACATTTGAGCCTGTAAGCATAATTTTGAGGCCATGTGAATTTAAAAAAAATGATTACAGATGTTTGTTCTGCAATCATTCCACTCTGGGGAAAAAAATAAACTGGTTAAAATAAATAAGAAAAAGGGCCAAAGTAAAGTTTTCTCTCTGCACTGATGATCCATGATGCTCAACATTTCATCTTACAGGAATAAGACAAATGTACCAATTTTTCACATATCCACTCAAATGGATTTCAGGACTTTATTGATCAATAAAAAATATACACCAAGGAAAATATCATCATTTCCCTTTTTCCTCATATTTGATCTTCTCTTAATTTTTAAAATCTGACAATTCCAGACGAATAATCCATGATCCAATGTGACAAAATAAAAAAACAAAAAAGAAAATATAGAGCAGTCGATTTAGTTCACCAGTAAAAGTTGAGGACCACTGAGACTGTCTGTGTCCGTGTTATTCATTGAAAATCTGAAAAAAAGAACAGGTTTGGAGCGGATTTGGTTTGAACGGGAGTGAAATCACAGACTAAGTGGTCACATCCGACTCTGCTTCTTCGTAGAGTTCTGCTAGTTTCTGGAACTCGGGTCCCCAGTCCTCCAGGTAGGTGTACTCCTGCTCCGACTGCACGCCGGCAGAGTCCAACGGGCTTATGGACCCTGTGGACGAGCCCTGCCCCTCGTAAGCGTAGGTCTGGAGCGAGTCGTAGGGCGGCACGCTGGTGTCCATGTCCGCCTCCACTAGTCTCTGTTTGATGAATTCATGCACGTCCACCTCGTCCAGCTCCACCGTCGGGCTCCTGCAGGGGGGCATGCCACAGTGATTCCTCGCGTCTGGGCGAATGTCTCGTCGGAACTTGAGCTCCTCGGCAGCAGCTGGATTTCGCAAAGCAATGATGTCAAAGGCCTCTGTGTCCTCCTCTCCTCCGCCCTCGTCGTCGTACGTCACCACGTTTTCTCTGATGTCCTCTTCAGCGATGATGAGGGGTTCCTTCTTGCTCCGCTTCAGTGTAACAAAGAGAACCACGATTGCTGCAAGACAGAGAAATACAATTTTTGGTATTGATTGAAAGATAAAGCTGCCTTATAGGTAAAAGAAAACATTTACTTTGGAGCAATCAGCAACAGGAATGACTATTTTCTCCATTGATGTGAGGAAATGCTGACCTTTGAGTTGTTTCACTACAAAGAAATTGCTCTGAACTCCAATCAATTAAAGTGTGATTATGTGACTCTGTCAGGACTCTGAAATGGGTTGAGCATTGAAGTCAATACCAGGCAGTGGCTGTCATTAGCATTCTTTAAATCTAAGCTTTCTGTGGTTACAATGCAAACTTTTTAATAGTACATAGTATGTAAACTTCAGGTCACACAAGGTGCCACTCATGTAACATGAAGGTTTAACATTCCAGGAACTAAAAACACAAACATGTACGTCACCAGATTCTAGAATCCTTTACTTCTGTCCCTCATCCCTGCACAATTAAAGCAAAAAAAGTAGCAAAAGGTAAAACATTTCAGCTACTTAGTTCTGTGATTATTTCCGTCAAAGGACAGTGATCGCAAACACAACAACAGATCTACAAAACAAATGAATCAATGCCCCATTCAAAGACAAGACATGAATTTGATTAAATGTCTAAGCTGGAAGACTCAAATGTCTGCTAACCTAGAGGAGGTAATGTTAAAAAGAAGACGGGGCCAAAATTCACACAGAAATCTACTACTGAGGGTAGCTACCATCCTGCCAGTGAAACCCATCAGAGATTCACTTATCTCACCATTTTGCAAAATTTTTCCTTTGAAGTTTACCTCCAAGTTATTTGAGAAATAATTTCCCTGATTTTATAAAACAGAACTAAAATATTTATAAGAAGGCGCTGCTAAAATACCGTGGTGCAGTAGTACTTGACACGCTAGCGGCTAGCATTTACAAAGCAGCCAATCCAGAAGCAGCATTTATTTTCCTTGGTGCTGATTGGGCAATCCGTGGTAGAGCTAAAATGGTTGGTTCTGTGCAAATGTATATTTGGTGTTTGAATGTTTAAAATAAATAGTTATAAGCCTTTTTAGAGGAGTTGCTGTTCCAAAGTCCCTCACGCACAACTTGTCTTTTCCCTCAAAACTCGGGAAAAGAAAGAGGTTGCATTTCCTTTCTTACCAAACTGGGTGTCTTACGCATCAATCTTTAAGACTCAGGAAGAGTTGACTAATGAGGAATAAAACAAACTTTCCAAGTTTAAAGTTTTCTTTCAAATGACAGGTTCTAATTAGGATCTGCTTTGAGCTGCTTCATCACGCTAATGATAACCTCTTTGAAAAAGATTAAGCTCACATCAATTTACAAAAAAAAGCAACAAAGAAGACACTTTTGTACAGGTGAATTGTCTAGAAGGAGATCATTTGCAGGATTAGCTGAGAGAAGTGGGATATATCCGTCTTTTTTACGGAGGTAATGTTGCCTCACAGTTGCATCGTAAAATGTGCAAGAAGAAGAGGAAAAAACCCATAATGATACAAAGGAACATAAAGAGAGATATAACTGATAAAACTGCTTGGAAGGTGACATAAACAGAAAATTGCACATGTGCCAGAGCATTCTGTCAGGGTGAGATATCTGCTAGTTGTTAAAAGGTGTGAGACTGGAAGGAGGAGGAGTGAGGAAGGACTTATAGGACTCAGCTCTCTTAACCTAAAGCAACAAGGAGGCTTTGGACTAATAAATGTACCCAGGCAACTCCTTTAGGATTCCTCTCATCTGGTGGTTATTGAAACCTATTAAACAACAAAACACTTTCAAGTTCTCCAGTTCACTTAAAGCCAGGTGAGAAAGAAAAGAGCAGGTAGATGGAAAAAGTGGGTAAAAGATGCTTTAGGCTTTATAGTCAGAGATAAAATTCAGAGAATTTAGATTTTAAACTAGATTACATTGTTTAGCCAATTACTCAACTTTCCTCTAAAGGTTTTGCAAAGTAAAAACCAGCATCACTACAACATTTTAGCTTTTATCATTCAGATTAACATATTAAGTATATTTACCATGGCTTAAATTCAGATTTTTATGTTTTGTAGCTTCAACTCCCCAAAATTATGACAGATTTTTTTCTTTACTTTTTTTAAGAGCACCCTTAGACGTATTTCCACAGATGCAATTAAAAGTTAAACACAAAGTTCAGCAAAGAAATGTTTCCTTTATAGCTTTAATTAAAAATAAATAAGTTGACTGCACCCCAAGAAAAATAAATTAATCATTTAGATTTGAGGCAATTTATTAATTGAAGTTGGAGGTTTGTGTTTTCGGGAAACATATCACAACCTGCACATGTGGGGAGAAGGAAGAAATCATATCCAACTTTCTTCCTGCTGAATTGGCCCGTCCGATGTGGGGTCAGAGAGGGTAACAAAATGCAATTTGTCTCCGACAGCCCTCATCGCTCTGCTAGTTTAAAACACCCAATTACAAAATGCAGAAATGTAGGGCTGCGTGAGGTGAACTGGGTCATCACTGGGGAAAATTTAACTTTTGTTCCCTTATTTTCTTCATCATGCAGATTTCAGAAACAACACATTGTTTTTCTCCACCTCCTCGTTCTCCGATCTGCACTTTAGCACATATTAGTAAGTAACTTGACTGTGACAGAGTGTTCCTGGTAAAACCGGGTCTGAGTTTTCACAAAGTGGACTGCAGTGTTAACAGTTCATCGGTTTGTTGTGTTTTTCTATCCACTCTGCTTTGTGTTGCAGAACATAAGATTCAGACGTTCGTTGTGTGGTGGTTGAGGTTCTTACACATGTCAGGCTGAGCGGACTACAGGAAGCCAAAAGGTTTTCTGAAAAACCTAAAAAAGGAAAAGAAAAATGTATACGATGCTAAATGCTACTGAAACTTTCACTGGACGTGGAAACAAAATGTCTCCTCCTCTTCTTCTTCTTCTTCACTGATGCTGTTTTGATCTGATGACGGCAAACCCAGGGTGTTCAGTGCTTTTTGGGAAAGCTCCTCACGCCCACGTTTAAGTACGGTGAAAGACTGATGATGCTGTGGGCCTCTCTCTCTCTCTCTTCCCCCAACCTGGGAACTTTTCCACAACACGGCATCATGAACTCTCACTTAGTTTTTAGTCATTTGACAAAAATGATGCAGAAAGGCTTTGGGAGTCATTAAACTGGCTCTCCTCCACGGTCATCTCAGTTCACAGCCTTAAATCCTGCAGAAAACCTGCAGAGTAAGCTCAGGTTGTACAGAAGGGAATGATGAAGGGATCCTCTCTCTGCAGGCTTCAGCCTCATAAAATGTTCACAGAAGAATAAGGGCCGTCGTTCCCTAAAGCGGGATGTAAATAGTTGTAGCACCAGGAGGGCCAATAATCACTGAAGTCGCTTTTAGGCAGCATCCTCTGGATATGGAAAATTACACAGGAACAAAACAGAACTTGAATTAAACTGAAAAGCTTAAATAAAACCAGTTTTCTTGTAAATCCTAATGGATAAGACTTTAATTTAAAGGGGATGTTCTTGCTTTCCTGTAACGTTTGCCAAAGGGATTCGACTGAATTTATATGACAAAGTGAAATCTATTCCCCGCCAAGCAGCCGTGTGCTCGCTCTCCTCAGCCCCTTTTTGACTGTTTAGTGATATCAAGTTGTTGATGGTTCTTAATTGTTTGATTTGAATGTAAAACCAAAAGGTTTTATTTAGTCCAAATTGCTCCAACAGTGCTCTGAAAGTCTGTTGGCTTCCTACTTATTTCAGTTCAGTTAAAATGTATCGTCTCTAAAGGGGAATTTGCTGCAGTGAATAAAAGACAAACAACCTCAAACTGTCAGCAGAAAAAGGCCGATCAAACACTGGAATTTATCAAACAGCAGCGTCGATGAAAGATTTGGGTTTTACAGGGTTTCATTCTGTACCTAACCTTGACGGCCAAAGTTAAGTCAGACGTAATAATCTTAGCTTTCCTTTCATTTTCTATATCCACTTATTCTTATGGGGTCGCAAAAGGTGTTGGTTCCCGTCTCCAGCGGTCATTGGTCAAGAGTCTTTTTATTTGTTTTCCAGTCTTGCATCAGCATATAGGTCCAACCCTTTGCTCCATTTTGAAGGCATAAAAATGCCTCTGCAAAAAGACAAGCTCTTTTAGGCGACGCGTTTTTGTCCCACTTGAAAACAAACATTTACTCCATTGCTTTTAACTCGGTGTGAAAACAGCAGATTAAGCTTATTAAAGTTTTAAATGATTGTGTTTCTGTCTTGAAAAGATCTGAACAACTGTGATAAAGTCATAACAGGCTTAAAGAAATGCGCAGAATCACTTTAAATCCTCTTTAATGTAATTACATTAAACTGACTAATGCATTTCTACACAAATGTAAAGAAATGAAGGAATGTTGTAGCAGTTATCATAACTACTCATTCTCTGTAATAAATTGTTGGAATTGAATAAATGGTTAGATGTTTAATATATTTGCCGGTTGAAACCAATTAGTACTGTGATGCTGTACCATTTTCTCTGAAACAAAATTAGTATTTGTAATTGAATCTGCTTATTAAAATTATCTAAGTTGCGTGGAAATAAAAGCATTATCCGGCGAGTCGCAGCCGTTCAGAGTGAGTATTCCTCTCTGGTCCGCCACAGACTTAATTAAGGCGGCTTATTAGTGAGCGCATAGGTAAAGCACGGACATTAATCAGACAAATGGAAAACAATCAGGCATAAACAAATAACAGAGACACTCAGACATGAGCGGGGATTGAATGTATGAGCTGTGGAAATGTTATGCTCATGCTGTAACACTTTTGTTCTCAATACGATAAAAAAAAATCAACTTTTTCTGCCATCGAACGGCCATGCGGTATTGCGGTGGGCTGATTTGCTGTTTTAGTTAATTAAAATTGTGTGATTGAATCTGGTGGGACAATAAGGTGAGATATTCAAAAAGAATCAGAAAAACACATTTTTAAAGGTGATTTTCATGACTAGCAGTTCTGATTGAACAGTTTTTCCTTTGTTTGGTGAATTTGGTAACCAAATTGTCCCCAGTTAGGATTCAAGCTTCCCAGTGTTCACCAGTTAACCCACCAGTGTCTGTTTCTTGTGCACACAGAAACAGATGCTTACACTGCATGAAAATATGCAGAACTTTTTTTTTTCCCACTGTTCCACATTAAATCAGGGAAAACTTTTCCTTTTAGGTCAGTTAGATTACAGTTTACAAATTCACTCCTGGACAAATACTTTTATCTTCAGGAACCTGAGATCTGATGAAATCAAAACTGAATGAGGCAGATACAATTACCCATAGAACCATCCAACTATGAAGTAAGGAGGTGGTGGCATCATGCTGTGGGGTTATTCTTCTGCAGCAAAGGCTCTCAAAACACATGGCATCGCAAGGACAGAACTGTATGCGCAAATATTGAAGCAACATTTTAAGACATTGGGCAGGAAATAAAAGCTTCTGGACAAATTGGTCCTTACTAAACCACGATGACCCTGTGTATGAATAAAAACAGAATGTGATGATTTGGGATTTCTAAATGTTTAGTTTACAAATTATTGTCTTTTTGCAAAGTTTCACTTATTTGGATTTTGATCACTGAGCAATGTTGCAGATTACTAATCCAGGGCAGCAAGAATCTTGTCAATACATTTGATTTTCCTCTAAATGTGTGTTCCCAAATGTTATTAAGCTCTGCATTCAGAGGAATCAGTGTGTTTAATCTGAGTCTGGGATAATGCAGCTGGAACACTGTGTTCACATTCTTAAAAGGAGACACACACACACACACACACACACACACACACACACCAAATGTCCACCAATAAGCATAAACAAACCCTGAGAAAGCTCCATTTTGTAAGTCAAGCTGCCAAGTCTTTCTCTGCAAAGAATCATTCAAAATAAACAATGCCTGTGCATGAAGTTATCAAGAAAAATGAACCTTTTTTTTTCTAACCCACATTTGCAAATATTTTTCTTGCAAATACCTTACAGATGGGAAATAACAGCAACGCTACTGACAGTTACCTTATATGGAAGGTCATTTATTTGGCTGGCACTTACAGACAGCCTCAGGTCTCTGGGGTTACGGTATGCTTAATGGCTGAGGACACAGTGAATGCAAACGGCAACACAATTCAATCTTCCTCTACAAAAAATAAATAGGAAGCCGATTTTATCACTTCCTCAGGCTCAACATGTCTGTTTGCCTTCCTCATATCTGCATTGTGCTGATGTTTAGGTATTCAGCAGGCATCCGTGACCACGACCGTTTCCTCCAAACAGCGGCGATGGCCTTTTGTTCTCCTCAGCCAGAAGCTCCGGGTTGGAGGAGGAAGACGGTCTGTATGATTACGCATAACCTTCACGCGCTAATGTCCACAGACAATCAGTAATGAGAGGAGGGAAGAGGAGAGACTCAGTTATTAGACAGTTTTATCTAATCACGTCCAAATGCGGAGACGCTGTAACACCTAACAGAGCTGATGGCTGATTGTTTACTTGTGGAAATTTAATGAGCTGCCTTTCATCTTTTTTACTTTTATTTCGGTCTTTCTGTAGACATTTCCTGCGCTTCCAGGGTTTTTTCCAATTTAACCTGCTACACCGACTGTCCACCCATCAGACGAGATCGTGTTTGCAAGTTCAAGCAAAAATCATTTGCTGTCACTGGAAATCTGGGTTGCCATAGGAACACAGTACAAATTCCCACTAAGGCAAAAGCTGTCTGGCTGCTAATACAAGCAATACTGAAAAAGTGTTTTCTGTTTTCGCAGGATTTCTGACGGTCTTTTGTATTCGCGGTGGAATGTGAAACAGAATCAGCAGGAGTGGAGGGCGTGTTGCTCCTCACGTCAGTTGTTGATGTTTGCTGCGCGACCGACGGGACGCAGCGTCTCACGCTCACAAGAGAGTAAAACTGAGCTTTTCACTGGATAATGAGATCCTGGGCACTTTCCTGTGAATGCAACAGGAAAAAGTGTTCATCTTTTAAAAGCAAGCCTAGAAATATAAAAAAAACTAAAAAAGGTGGTTCTTTTTAGTTTAGTTAAAGGTGTAGAACAGCTGATTTGCACAATCAGCTGTTACACATTTTTAGCTTAACTTTATTAGTCATACTAAGAAAATGCATTTTTTATAAGTCCTTTTGAATTTTAAATTTGTTTACAAAACTGCATCTACCATCTTTGAGTGAAGATGATGCAGCCAAATGCAAAAAGTATATTTTCAAGCTATTTCTGTAAAACACGACACAAAAAAGGAGAGAGTTTGGACTTCAGTTTAACTTCTTTCTGTAAAAGACACGGTCCAAAAAAATGTGTTTACGGAACAATCTGTTAAAACATTAGTAAATAGTTGTCTTTGCATTGGACAGGTACATCTTTTCACATTGATGTAAAAGATAGAAACTGCTTTACTTTAATAAAAATAACATTCAACTGAGTTTGAACATGTCTGTCTGTGGAGAACCTGTCCTGCAGTGGTGTTGACTTTTGCAGGAGGAAACTCACCAAACAGATGATTTCAGATCTGCTGCAGTCCAGACTTTGGGCTTTCAAACGGCTCTAACTGACAGTGGGTCTAATTTCTGAGTAGATGTGGAGTGAATGAAGCCATTAATAATCAGTTAATGCTGAAGAATAGACTCATAAAATAAAAAATAAAAAAACATGAACATGAATCATCATTCACAGGTATAACTTTTCCCTAACATGAAAAAACTGAACACCACTAACTTTGTTCTTTTCTCAAATTTTCTTTTCTTTTTTTTTTTTTTTAGAGTTATTTTACCTTCAGACATGCTTGTAAAAAGTGGGATGTGTTATAGTGGGAGTAGGCTGTTTAATGGGACTCCTCTGAAAGCAGCAGAATCGATTTATTGGTCAAAGTGTCGACCTCTGCTACAACAGTTGTCAATAAGCCCCTTTCAGCATGTTAGTTTTGTTTTTTCTTGCTGACCTATTGCCTTGGAGATCAAAACAATTGACAAGCAATTTGGCTGGAATCAAACAACAAAAAATATATGAAATACCAAGTGCTTTTTGTATTAGTCTTAGTTCTTCACTCAGCTCAGGGCAAAAGACTTTCTTCTTGACTGGGTTAGTTCAAGTCCAGATAAGCAGCTAAATTCAATGATTGTTGTTTTCGCTTGTCCATTGTTAGGAAATTCAGTTTCTTGGTGATATTATAATGTAATTGTACTGTTAAAGAGGCAAAATAAGCCCCTGTGTCTCTCCTGGGATTTAATTTGTTCAAACAGAAACAACAATTGTGCAAATAAAATGTTGATTCGTTTGAGAAAGAGCGATGTTCAGGGTTAGTAATGAGTTTCATCTGAATGGATTGTTGTAATTAAATACCTCCTCACCCTGTGACACTTATGGATTATATACAACGCTTGGGGTGAAGCGAGCAAAACATCTCAGATTTGTATTTGTGGAGCAGTTTGAAAAACGTATTTATTTTACATCTCCATTTCATTCCAGTTTATTTAAACTGACCTCAAACTTAGAAAAGAACCCAGCAGAACAACTGGGCTGTTTGTCTTCCACTTTTAAGGCGTCTCACTCTGACAGCTGTGTTTAGTTCTGGACACCGTTTAGGATCAGAACCAAAAGGTTCTGCTGACTAGATTGTGGGGAGTATGGGGGATGAAATGAAGAAGCAGATATTAGATAAATAAGACAATCCTCTGTGCATTTAGTGCTTAGTGTAAAGATTGTAAAGATTTGATATGAAATTCACACTCCTAATGTTTCATGTGTTCAGTGAGTTGGGGATAATTTAAAGCTAAATATACTTTTTTGTGGGGATTCATGTGTGATTAGAGATGTACCCAGTAAGACTGTCACTTTTAGTTCATGAAAGATTTAATTTATTTTTGGGGTTGTATCAGGACTTGCCCCTTTTATGTCAGAACTTTTTCAGGTCTGAGGATTTTATGAATCAAGAATCGTTTATTGTATTTATGTGATCACATATAATGAAATTCTGTTTGGTAACTCTCATTGTTATAAGAGGCCAACAAACTTTTAAATAATACATGTGCATTTGTTATTTTTTGTACAAATATACATAAACTCTGTAGAACCTCACTTAAAATAATCCAAACTATCCCTTTACACTCTTGTAGACTATTGTTGATAGTTTGAATCCCACTAAAGCCTGTTGATGGAGATTTTACACATACTAAAAATATTAGTATCACTTTCTCACCAGTTAGTGGTCTAATTTATGTCTGATTTAGCTACATAAATCCTGAACCTGTGTATTTTAGCCAGGTTAACAATAATCTCTTCCAAATTTAGCATCTGCTTGACAGCAAAACCACCGATTACTGTTGACCTTTGGTATTTACAGGGGATAGCTGCCAATAAATAGCTTTTAACTGCCCATGTTAGTAGTTCAAATGCAAAATATACCCTGGTATGCAATAATACATACAGCATTTATTGAAAATGTTTTAAATAGTCTATGGAAAACTGTGAATATTTGAATTTTCTGCAAACAATTTGGAGTCACGTTCTACAGAAAATATGTCAATACTCAAGTGGTATTCCGCTGTAATTTATGTTTTATGTACTTATGAATAAATTCAAAAAGCCCTGGTAGAGATTTAGTTTTAATTCTTTCTGGCAATGGCTTCATTGCCACCATGTTGTTCATGCAAGATAGAAACCAGCAGGATTTACTAATGATTGTGTTTAGTGACCTGAAAATGATTCAAACCAAGAAGACTAAAGATGAGATGGATGAAACAGGCATAAAAGAAAAAAAGAAGATAACAATCTCCACCTCTAGTTTCACCCAGAACAGGCAGGCGACCAGCTGAATACATTTTCCACCTTATGTTTTATGTTTCAGGTGCACAGAATAGAAAATAGCATCCCATCGCTGTAGGATTGTTCCTGGCATCCATTCAGCCGGTGTTGACCGGTTCTGGTTTTTGATAGCCATTGTCCTGCATGTTTTAGCCGTTTGGGTGAAACTTCAGAGAATGTCTTGGAAGGACTTGTTCAAAGCCTGCAGGACACTGATGCTGAGGACCAACACTGGACACCTCCGGTTTCAGCTGCATATATTTCCCTCCTGATTGCACCGACTCTCCAGCTGAACCTTCTCTTTCCACCGGCCTCCTCCCTCTTCACTCTCTTAAGTCCTCCACATACTTTTTGACCCTCCCTGAGTTGTACTTACTCATTTGAAATTCCACCAATATCTCTCCATATCTATCCAGCCCCCTCCCCATCTCTGCCCTTGTCATACTCCTTCAACCTCCCACTCTCTAACTCCTCCACGGTCCATCTCCTCCATCCATCGCCCCAGGATACCCCCCAACCCCCAGAAGTCCCAGCCTCCCGCGGCTCCCCAGAGCGCCTGCCCACCAACTCACCCAGCAGGATGACGATGCACAGCAGGATGGCGATCAGAGCCCCCGTGCTGAGGCCCGCAGAGGAGAAGAACGCTTCCCCCTGGCAGATCCGGATCTTGCCGTGGCGCTGGCATGGGCACACCCGCAGGGTCAAGGTGCTGGTGCCACTGAGCGATGGCTCCCCGCCATCCCACACCACGATGGGAAGCTCATAGAGCTCCTGGGTCAGATGGTTAAACCGGCGCCGCCTGGCAATGATGTTAGCTGTGCTGTCTGCAAAGACAAAATGATAAAAACGGTCATACCCTTGGGCTGAAAGACTAACTGTGCACCTCTTTCAGAGAAATATGCAATTACTTCTATATTGGTGACAATAGTTTGCTAAACTTAGTCTTGGCATTGTTTGTTGCTTTCCTTCTGAAAGCATCCAAATACAGAATTATTTACTGTGTCTGCAGCTTCTCGGCTTGCCAAGGCTAATTAATTTTAAAGGTGTTTGTTTAACTCTTCTAATATGCAACAAAAGAACAGTTTACCTTGATCTCTGCACAAACACGTCTGTTATTGCCACGTAAATAAGCAGAAATAATAGGGAGCAAAAAAAGAGCAAGACAGCCGCTGGAGATTTTCTGACAAGATCGGCAATTTGTCCCAGACAAGCAAATGTATAAGGGCTGAAGTTAATGAGAAAGGTTTGATTTGGTGATTGTAGCAGGAAATTATTTCACACCTGAGCCTAAACGACCAGCATTTATTATTCACCATTTTACTCTATAAAACGACAGTACTGACAAAGTTCAAGAGTTTCAAACTGAATGAACCCTGACCAGAGATGATCTCAATTTGATCAGAAATAAACTAAATAATATTTAGGAGTTTCATAAGGCGGCTAAATGTGTCTCCTGTTCTTTGTCAGGTGAATCGGTCTCGTTCGTTGCCGACATCTAAACGGCAAATAACACCAACTTTGAGCTACTTCAGGTTCCATGTCACACTTTATTTATTAAATTGAGCCACTGAAGTTTCAAATGACTAACATATTTATTTTATAATGACTGTTTCCGCATTTAGGCACAACGATTTTATTAATTTTATTATTTTAAGAACAACCTAGCCAAGCTGCCCTTAATAAATATTGAATCAACTGTAAATGAACATTTATTTTGTTTTTTTTAGTTAAAGTTAAAGAAATGAATCTTTAGCTAAAGAAATCCATAAACAGATTGGAGAAATCACATCAAGTCAAACAAGTTAAACAACTAAATGACACAAACAGTCCCAGGGTTGAAACGCAGCTTTTAGACTTAATGTTTAAAGGAACAAAGACTCATTTGAAACTTCATAATCAACTATCAGTAGGGAAATAAAAGGTTTGATGCCTCTGCAAACCAAAAATATTGGGTTTTGCTAAAAACAAAACTTATCATGACAGTGGAAACAACAGTGAAGATATAAAGATATAAAATATAAAGATGTGGCGACAGTTTTTCTCTAACAGTTTTTAAAACTCTGTTTTTCACACAAGATGCCAACATTTTCTTAAAAAGCCAATTTAAAACGTTTTATCCCTACATTTGCTCTTTTTTAAGTCCTCTCTCCGTAGGATTCATTTTACCATGAAAGACAATTCCAGAAAAAATGTACTTTGCAGATATAAATTGCACAGCTTTTTTTTTCTTACAGTGTAGAACGATTAGGCTAACTCAGTAAGCCTCAATTTAATAAAACATGCAAAGCAGTGAGACAGGAGAGCTGAAGGGAAGGAAGAATCAATAAAATAAGATTTGTCAGCAGGTTTCATTGTATTGATTGCAGAGTCGGGATATGTGGGCATATTTCATTCAACAATTTGCTCATATTAGCTGCTTATATAAAAACTGGGGTCTCTGTGTTCTTGGTGTCGAAGGCAAAACTTCAGCTAAGCTAACAGAGAGCATTCCTTATTTTTATTTTACTTCTCAAAGTCAAGCAAGAAGGTTAAACATCTGTTTTAAATAAGAAAATATCCTTTAAGAATATCATGATTTTACATATTTTCTAAACTACTAAGGTATTTTTAATGCTGCTAATTAATTTCCGTGCCTTCTTTCCTTCTGCTGGTGAATTCTAAATTATTTAAAGAGCAACAAATTTATCACAGCCAGCTGTGCAGAACATCCTCTTCTGACCAGATGGATAAATTTGTTCACCGAGCGCCTTGTTCATTAAACTAACACACTCTGTTCACAAAGGAACGGACAGTTTGTTCAAAGTAGCACGGTCAAGTTTTAGAAAAGAAAAAAAAAAATCTGATTAATCAATTGTGATGTCAATAAGCACATTTTCGAATAAACTCAGTACAAGACTGTATAACACACCACTGTGAACCAGGTGACACTGTGAAAGAGGCTTTTAGGTCAAAATAGTCTGCATTATGTAATATGAACACAGTTTTCAGATTAATTACATGCATTAATGATGACAGACCTAATTACAAGTCACTTATATTTACATCCATTTAGAAGCTATTTTAACAGTTACATGGCCTCTAAACAAAGACCAGGACGTATTAAAGCAGCTTGAAGCTGGGACTCTGGTGAAATGCTTGACAGATTTGAGTCTCGACTTCTTTCTGTCTTATTGGACCAGACAGAAGTCATATGTGGGAAACCACAAGGTTCAATCCTGGGGTCTCGCTCGATGTATCAAAAATAACTCAAAGAAATCTGACTTTGTAATTTGATGCCTTGAAATTGGGGGAGGGAGTCTGAGTCTCATGACCCAGGAGTCCTGCCTTCAGTCAAACGTTTGAGATCTGTAAAAACTAAAACCAAGAGGCTGAGCAACAGTTTATACCCATTACACCATCCTGAATGATGGCTAAGCAGTTAATTTGACCTTATCTATTTTTATCCATAATTTTGTACAGTTTTAAATTAACATTTATCAAGTGATGAGTGCAACATATATTTTCTATTGTCCTTTTTTCAAATGAGACATTGTTTTTGTCAGGAAAATTGCACCTAAGTTGTTTTGTTACAAATGCAATCACAAAGCTTGACACAGATTCTGTCAAAGGTTTGATCGGCGAATGAGAAAGGTCATTTACAGATGTTTATTGAACGTGCCACATCTTTTCATTGGAGTATGACAACGTCAGGAGTCCTTAAAGATACTGTGGGTGAAAACTTAAGACAACTTAACTTTGGGTTTGCATACTGATGACACACTGTGCGCTGATCTCGATGTTCACGCTATTTAAGTTCTGAAAATGCTGAATCGTGCAGCAGGGCAGCCTTTGTCCCTCCGCCCGGTGAAAACACCTCCGCCGTGCTGTACTATCGAGCTGCTGCCGCTCTGAGACCTCGCCTCCCACTCCAATCTCGACTCCATCTATGAATAATTATTATGATCGACAGTTGGAAAGACATCACGTACTTCAAGCTTTATTAAGCCAGGACTCGTGTACCGCCGCATCAGCACGCAGACGGGCGGAGGCTTCAGAAGACGCAAATGGCACAGAGGAGACGGGGATTCAGAGGCTGGACGTCTGAGCAGTAAGCAGAGAGCAGGCTGGGTGACAGCCGAGGCTGAACCAGAGGAGGCTCAACAACAAAAAAAAGAAATAATCAGTGTGGTGTGTACGCGCAGGTCCTTGTACTAAACACACAGAGGAAGCTCAGATCCATTATGCTATGGTAATTCACATGAACCCATGTCTCGTCACAGGTGAGAGGAGGAGAGCGGTGTGATTGCAGAGTGAATGTGATTAATGCCTCAGCGAGACAGACCATCTGCAGCCAAACTGCATCCACACACACACGGGACACCACGCTGAATACAAAAGTTTGACCGCAGCAACCGCAAAAAATGACCAGCGTTCAATAATTTGGAATCATTAGAATTATGTATTTTGCATAAACCAGGTAATACAATGGTCCAGTTTAGTAAGCCGCCCAGCAGTTTCCCCTCCACACGACACAAACACAGTAATTAGTATGCACTGCATGCGAGGCTCTCCTCACGCTCTGGTTCCGCTCGGCGCTGGCAAACAGGTTCTTTTCCCCAAAACCATCAACACAATGCAAGAGCCACTTGGATAGGTTTCATATTCCCACAGTGCATTGCAAAATGTTGCAAAGCTGCTCCCAGTTTTGTCTTGTTACAACAGCTAAGTTTATGAGATTATTCTGAGGTAGGCGGGGAAGGGTCCAAGATATTTGGAAAATAAACGTTTTAAAAGTGTGGTGTGTGTTCGTATTCAGACGCACTGATAAAAGTTTAGCACAACCAAGTGCTTTTTTCAATATACATGCATCTTGTGTGGAAATCTGAGAAATAAGCTAAAAAATAATAAAAACTCACAACATGAATAAGCTCAAGACTATGCAACCCATCAGACAGGTTAAGGAAAAGTTTGAAAACAAGAACCCAAATTTTAAACATCCCAAAATGATTCATCTAAATATAGTTTTCCACCTAAACTGACAGGCTGACCAGGAAAAACAAGAAGATGCACAGATCCAGAGCTCAGGTGGGAGAATCTGTTGACATTCGTAGGAGAATGAACTGATCTGGTCTTAATGAAAGCACTGAGAGGAAACAAGGAAATTGTTGGAAGAAGACAAGGAACGCCACTGGCCGTTTGCCAAAGTCATTCAGGTGAGACAGGAAACGTGGAAGAAGTTTCTCCAGTTGGGTCAGTCTTAAAATATTGTTTGTCTAACATGCAAAATGCTGAGCTTTCAGATCAGCAAAGGAGACAGGCATGATAGGAGGAGTGATGGATAAGGAGACCAGGAAGTAACGCTGAAATAGAAGGAAAAGAAGAGAGAGAGAGAGAGAGACAGAGAGAGAGAGAAGGCTTGGGGAGCAGAAGCTCCAGTAGGAAGGTCAGCTTGGTGATGCTGCCATCAACTAATCATTCTCACTCTCCTGCTGTTAACTTTTTACTTTTGTGAACATCAAAAATAATCCCAGTCAGTTAATCTGTTTCTTGTTGTAAATTGGGCTCAAACCCCCAGTCGATCTCATTCTGCTAATCCAGGTTCTGGTTTCTTCTTGCTGCATTTCCTTAGACAGAAACTCTCCAAGTCGGCAGCAGAGATGGGTGGCGAGGCAGAGCAGATTCAGTATCCGTCAGCCTTTGACAGTAATCCAGGGACATGAAGCAGAGGTTGAAGGCAACATCAGACATACAGTAAGAGCAATCAGGGAGCAGGTAAAGGTAATGTTCAGGATCAGGAACTCAAGATAGAACAAAGGTGTGGTAGGGGGATTGATGACAGGACAGGAGGGGCAGAGCAGAGAAAATATGACAAGTGGATGAAACTTGTAGACAAAACTCAACAGATCTTTAACAATCTAGTTTATAAAACAGATGAATAACGTTGCAAGGGATGCATCTTAGGTTTTCCCTTCAGGGTTTAAGGTTTGAGATTGAATTTTTCATTAAAAAAAATAATTACTTTACTGTAATGTTGAAACTGTTTTCTGCAAAGTTAACTTTCAGGCCAAAAGTATCAAAAATAGTCAAATAAATCAATAGCACACAGACACGACACAAACGTATCTACAGAATTCGGAGTTGCCTACACATGCACTCGGTTGCGTTTCTTGTAAACGTTGGTGGGAGTGAGTAGGTGCCAATGACTGGAATCTGCAGCACTCCAGTTTGCACTTGAAAAACGGAGCTGTGGAAATCCCTTTCTGGAAGAAACGTCTCTGTTGTGTCCTAGTTTATAAGTTAAACTTTGGCTGTTTCTTCTCCAAGTTAAAGTTTGACTGTCAAGAAAAAAACCCAGTTACATTTTTAGTCTCCACTTTTACAAATATTCTTCACATTTGCAGAAACGCTTCATCTCCTCAGACAAATAGACTTTATAGTTTGGCTCTGCTTAATTACATAGTACTTCTATCAAACACCCCACAAAATATCTATTTGAATTGGATTTATAATTAGGAGGTAGCACTAAGGGAAACTTAAAATACATAAAAACAGAAAACAAGTTCACATATTTGCTTGAAGTCATCGCTGTCTTTTCTTAAAAATAACTGATACTCATTATGGAAATGGAAATAAGTGATGAAATGCATCCAACCTGGTATGACTCCAGCTGTTTCCAGCCTGAACGTCCTAACAGGATTTATCCCAGAGAGGATCAATTACCTGGATACCTTCAGAGGCTGAAACAAACCCAAGAACAGAAACTTCCTTTGTTTTCTACAGATGGATATCTGCAGTATTCTTCATTTTTCTTATGAGTAAAACAATTACTTGTCTCTTGAGCTACAGCTGTGAGCCAACACAAACTTCAAACACCCTAATGAGGAAGGTGTCTGGAAACTGGACCATAACTGTCTGTTTTTGTCTTTTTTGTTGTCAGTAATAAAGTCCAGTTTTCCCTGATACTTTAATTCAACTATTTCTCTCATATTAACTTTGATGTTTGCACTTGGTTCTCTTTAGGACTCTTCAATTCAGAAAATGAACACAGCTGCAGTGCTTGGATGCTCTAATTTTCCATTTGCATGTGCTATTATATTTTGGCTTACAGCTGCTGTACAGTATAAATCTGTGTGTTGCTTAAGCTTTCCCCTGTGGCAGATTAAAAATCCCACAAAGGAAGCTGATTTTAGTATCGATAATTTAATCCTTTCATTCATATTTACTTACAAAACTTAGAATTCTGACTTTTTTTTTGCTTAAATTGTTTATGCACAATCAGGCAAGTTTTAAAACTCAAACCTAAGAACATATTTTGGGACAGAGATTTGATTATTTTCATATGCTATCAACATAACTCACATTAATTTGTATTTTGATATAAAAGGACAAGTTAAAGTCAGGATCCTGATGGTTTTCAGTAAGTTTTCAGTCAGAAGAGAAGAGTCTAATATTGATTCATAGCATGTGTGTGTATGACTAAATTTATAATTAAACAGAAAAAAAAAATGAATGCATACATTCTGAAAACAATAATTACACTTTACAACACTGGCTTAGTTATTACTCACAGTTATTTTCTGAAACGGAGTCATAAATCTGAGTTAATAATCCTGACCTTTAAGCAGAAGGCAACTATTGTGCTCTATTTGCAACTATTTCCTGTGTGATGTTGAGAAAACCAACATCACTCTGGAGCTCTGCCGCTCCACACAGCCCAACTCTTTCAATAGATCATCAAGTGTTGGCAAATCAACTGTGAGTAAAATGAGCATGACATAAAAGCTAATTGACATCCTACGTATCTGACAGCCGTCCTCTCAATACGGCCTATTAGCTGTAATATCACAGGATCCTCTCTGTGCGCATGGGAAGACGATGCTGTCAGAAATCAAGTGATCAGTTTAAACATGAGGCTTATTTATAAATCACAGCATTAATTGGTTGTTGAGGTGAGATGTGATAGAATGAGACAGATATCAAGCAGATCAAAGAGCCAGTCAAAATTTCAGCCACTGTAAACGATAAGGGAGGTTGATGTATTTAAATTGACTTCACCAAAGCAGATTTTCGCCACAGAAGGATTTCCAACTTTCTACCTAAACGTCATTTTAACAAAGATTACAGTTTCTTTGAAGCTAACATTTAGCACTAAACCACTACACTTATCTGATTCAGTGAACAAGAGCTGGCTCTCTTAGAGGTCTCAGTAGCAGAAGAATTAACCTGTTGTAATAAGATAATAGCTTGAAAGAAATCTAATATGAATAAGCGATAAAAATTTTCTGGAAAAAAATCCACAACAGTTTAGTTAATAGGCTCTCTTTATACCCATTACTGTCAAATTACCAAAAAATGAGAGGAAAGGATGAATCCACTGCAGGTATAATTGACTATTTAACTGCAGAGGTTTAAATGAGCAGAACCTCAAATTAAAAATCTAATTGTAAATTTAGCAACAACAAAAAAAAACTTCAAAAAGTCAAGTTCAGAAAGATCCTGAAATGAGATGCATAAGAGACGAGGAAGCGATTGGTGTGGATGAAAGGTAATTTTTTCAGCTGCCCAAAAACAGATGGAGGTCAGACGTACAGACGGCTGTAGGTCGGATGGTTCCCGATATAAAAAGGTATCAGCGATCAATACCTACAGCTAATTACCTCTTTATTGTAAAAGAAAAGTTCAAACTGCTGCAGTGAATCAAGTTTCAGGAAAACACTTTAATGATCAAACTGCAACTGAGAAGAAAAGGAGGTCATGAGAGAGTTACTGGTGTGAGAGACTGAAAGGGATTTTCTTCAGTTGCACAACAACGGAGGGCGGTATTAGGTCCTGGCACAGCGAAGCCACCAACTGTTAGTCTGCAACAACAGGAGTGAAAGAAGCTGCTCCGAGTGTGAAGAGCTTACTTGAATTATCAGACACAGGAGTCAACAGTACGATGCGCCGTCTGGATTTTTTCTTCTCCAAGTTCAAGTGCGAATGCAGCCTCTAATTGAGCACATTTGACTGATATCAGGAAAAGCCTGAGAGCAGCAGCTTAACTTTTCACAGGGAGCTTTATGTAGATAAGGCAGCCGGAGAGAGTAAAAGGCAAATACATAAGTAACATTAATTCAACCAGAACACGGATTATTGAAAAAGTAAATAGGTAAGCAGTGAATACAACAATATAAATATAAAACAAAATTGACATTTTTCAGCTTCATATCATGTTGTAATGTTATTCCCTTCATCAAAAACGTACCTGGAGTGTTACCTTGACCCGTACATGCATGTGTAAGAAATCCTTTAATCTCCGTGGCAACCATTAAGCTGTGGGTGGACTGAGCTCCACCTTCGAGTTGCAGTTTTCACGCTTCAGAGTTTCTGTCTCATAGAGCAACCCTCCATCGCATCTCCCTCCCTCAGCTCCTTCAGACTAGTGGCAGCAACTAGCAAACACCTGGTGGAACTGCACATCCGCTGAGCTCATCATACAAGCTGCTTCTCAGTGCAAAGCTGGTAAAAATATTGCTAAAGAGTTGAAAAAGGAACGATGTGATGAGGTTTCAGAAAGGGCAGGAGTTCTTAAAGAGACAGAGGCCCAATTTCCAGGCATTAAATTGTGAAGTTAAATTTCTTTTAAGTCATATTTGATATGTAAAGCATATATTGTTTAACAACTGAAACAGGTGTTTAACTGTTTAACAACTTTTTAACACTATGTGCATAAAAAAATACACAATACCGGCCCTTTAACAATTTAACAATTGTTAAATTAATTAATGTTAATTAATTAATTAAATTAATTAATGTTAATTGCCCTTTAACAATTCTGGTTTCATGTTTTAGATTGTAACAAAAACAAAAATACACTCTGATCAAAGTAGAGAACACATTTTGATGGTAGGTTATAGGATATGCATTCTGATAAGGTTCCTTTTTCTATAAGCAAGTGTTAAATATTACCTTCATTAAGCCAATATGTTATTATTATTTATTATTTTTTATAATTTTTATTGATTTGATGCAATATAATGTAACATAATTCTAAATGTCAGATTTTCATTAGTTATAAGCAGAAAATCCTCATAACATCAAACGAACTAGAGTTTGATTAAAGTGGACAGAACAAGGCTGGTGTGAATGCAGCCAGAATAAAAATCCTTCAGCAATGAGTCCTGAGGAGCCGATGTTTAGAAGAAAACATTTATCAAGAGGAACAAAGACGGCATCTCATATCAAACGTCTTCTTTCTTTATACTTGTTTCTTGGGGATTTTTCCCCCCCCCCTCTCCTTAAATTTATAGTTTTCAATTAGTAGCCTTTCATCATCAGCTTAAAGTGGAAATCTCTTTGAATTGGGAACATAAAATTCCTGAACATAACCCATTTAGGCTGCAAAGGCTTCAGGGCTGTGCTGAATTTATGGTCCTGTCTGCTTTTCCCATTTATTGTTATCTCTGCTGAGTCAACACTCACACAGGTATGATTTACTCATCTGTTCCTTTTTTATGCCTTTTGTTCAGGGCAGTAAGTTTCTGCACTTACTGTCATTGCATTTCTGAAAGAGTTATGCATTTCTACACTGAATGCCAGAACTCTGACTATTTCAGTGGGCCGTTCAAACAAGAATATTCCACTTCTCAAACTCGATGCATGTTTAACCTCTGCAAGTATGAAATTCATGTCATTCTTATAAATTATGTAGGTTTACATGATTCATATTTTCTATCAGTGAATGTCATCATTACTGCCTTAAATGCACTTCAAAGTAAAATTTCAGTGCCTGTATCTTCATTTTCTTAATTCTTGTCTTTTTTATATGTATTCAGTCATAAAATTCAGGATAGTTGTATTTCCATGTAGTTGATCTCAGGGATCAGAGGATAATATAATATCCATCCAGTATATGTTTGATCCTAAACATTTTATCAAATCAATGCTACACATGCAGTGGATAAAAGAAAAGTTGCTGAGATGCAGTCAAATACGTTCTCCTTTATTTGGCTCAGACACTGAGAGATGTAAGCTGATTCTCATAACCAAACATGCAGAATCATTATTTGTACACAGAGAGGATCCATATTATATTTGTCCACTGGATAAGCTTTGCTCACAAACAGCTGACATCACCTTAGTGGTCTGGTTTTAACTCCCTGCTCAGACTCTCTCCTAGCAGTAGCATTAACCCTTGGTGTTTTCCTCCCTCATGTATGAACTGTTGCTTTAAATCCAATATTCATGTTATTTCATAGTCCTCTGGCAAGAAAAGCAGGAGGGTTGTGCTAAACAGAAACGATATCTGGAGGAAATGTCCTAATTGTGTTACTGACCGTATTTATTCAGAGTTGGGGTTTGAAAGTTAATGAGATATAAACAAATTAAATCTGTGACTTTTGTAAACCAGAACACCATGTATTGCTGTTTTGGATGAAACATGCCGACAACACAAGCTTCTACAATGTACATTGGTTTGGGCAAAATACCCTTTTGTTCTCTCATATCTACACTGAAAAATAATTAAAAAAGGAAATCCTGCCCATCCCACATAGGATTATACCAAATAATCTAATCAGAGAAAAACAAGAGCCTGTGGGCTGGCATGCATGAAGAGGTAAAGAACAAATTAAAAGGCACCGTATCTCAAAACAGCACTAAATCAAAAAAAATCTGTTATTAATCCCTCATAAGAGAAGAGCTTTGAATATACATTACAGCAGGGATTTAAATTTTACAAAACAAAAATATTAAAAAGTGGATAATTTTATTCTCCTGTATACACTTAAAGCAGATCTTGTCCATGTTTTAAAGGAGCGTTTGCCAATTAGTGGCCTCTGGTTCATTCCCTGTCCAGTCACCTCGTTCCAACAGAACAAAGATAATAAATTAAACCAAATAAATCAACTGTAGACCAGCTCAGTTGATTTAAAAATGTATTCGTCTTTTGCAAAAGTAAAACTTCAGGAAAGTTATAAACATAACAAGTATTACCAAACCTTTGACAAAATAAACATTGGTAACCAAATATAAATGATCCTGGAAGAAGTTTTTATATTAAGTTCATAGATATTCTTACTCTGAACAACTGCTAACTTGTGACCAACTGTCTTTTAAAATAGCATTACATGAAAATTATCTGCATACAGAAAATAAAAATAATTTGGTGACAAGAAATAAGAAATAGCATGTCTGTCACAGCACAGTCATCATTATCACACCCAAGGTGAAAAGACAAAATATCACTTTTCAAGTAGGTGAAAGTTAAGTAGAGATCGATTCAGTTCATGGTGTGAATATCTGGAGAGCCTTAGAAAAGCATCAATTCCCTTTAACCTTGTTTATGTTGTTTTCATGTTTCAACCAAAAAATTCAGATGGTTTTCAGATTTCATGTGATGCAAAGCAGTGCATAATTATGAAGTAAAAAGAAAAAAAAAAGATTTCAAATGGTTTTTATAACAAATACCAATCTGAAAAGTGATTGATACATAGACATTAACATCCTTCCACATTAGCACTTCTAAATGTCATCACACCAATGTTTAAAAAGATTATAGATTGTTTCAGATAAGGTCTCAAAGTGGACGAGGTTTTGTCCACTGAAACTTCCTCTGGTTGCCAGTTTTACTGGATATTGTCTTCGACATGTGTCCTCTGTTTACAAGAAGAAAAAATAAGCTAATTGCAAAGTCCTGGCATAAAAAATTAAGGGAAACTGAATCACTAAGGTGAGTTAGCATGATGGTCAATACAATTAGCATGCTAAGGCTAGAGCAGCAGGCGTTCAGCATCGGACTGCAGGCTAGCTACCTACATCAGTACCCAAACTAATTAACCAGATAATAGCTCAATAAAATTCCACAGCTTATTCCCACTGATGTAGACTTTAATTCTTGATTTTTCTAAACCTCTTTAGCTGGAATTAGTTGATAAATAAATCATCTGTACATGACAATAATCACTGATTCATTCAAGTTCTGTCATTCGAGTGGATATTTACGTAAAAATCTGTATTTTTTTAATCAAGATGCTAATAAGGTAAAGCCATAGACAACACTTATGACTGTAATAATATCTTGTTGTAGCTGTAGATACAAAATTATTTCTTTTCCTTTTTAAATTAAAGCAGTTAAATCCTGTTTTGTTGCAAATGCTTTGTGTTCAAAGAAGTTGTTCAAGCTGTTAGATTGTGGCTCAGTTTGCCTTTTGTAATAGAAATTTGTCAAATTTTTACTCTTGCAAATTAGATTAACATCCATAATTTCCTTTGAGGAATTTGTTGATGTACAGACTGATGGCTCAGAACTAAAACCACGTAACTAGAGTACTTCTCCCCTACTTTTCCCACTCATTCTTTCACTTCTGATGTTTCACTGAATTCCGTTTTTTGGGGGGTTAATAAGAGTAAAACTAGAACTTAACAACCTTCTTGTCCCATATGTTTGTTTAAAGTCAGTAGTTCTTTGTTCTCATGGAGTCTTTGCAGGCTTGGCTTTGCTTTTATTCTCTTCCACCTTGAGACTCGCTGATGGTCAAGAGGTGAGGGATGTCTGCAGAAAAGCCCTGCCTCAGAAACTCGAGGGAGGCAAAGACAGGCGTATGATGGGAAGGAATTGGACAAAGAGATAAAACGACCTATCTTGTATGATCAGGGATTTTTTTTCTTCTTTATCTTGCTACTGTGACCTTCATCTTTGTTTTTATGCTCCTCCATGGCATCCGGAGTGCCGTGAACTCCTCTTCTCTGTGGGTAACCGTGAGATCTTCTGGCTGAGAGCTTATAAAAGCCCTGTGATTGCCGACCACCCCGGGGCTAGGTATTCACCTGACACTGAAAATGGTTTCCATAGCAACGCCCACTCGCCAGCCACAGGCAGGCTCGATATTATACACAGGAGGCGGCGACAGGGAGCGGCTGAGCGAGGTAATCCATTTGACAACACGACGCGCAAACACGGCACAGCTCTGTGACTCTGCTTAACGCAATCAGAGGGGATCCCACTGAGTCTGCAGCTTACCATGCTCACTTGTTATAAAGCGTGTGGTTTTACTGCACCACAAGGGTACGAGAGCGTCAGAACGACTTGCTGAATGCTTAAAACCCGAGCAGACGGCCAAAAAAAACCCGGAAACAAAACGAACAAACGTAAAGATCATCTCGGTTACCTCCGTTGTCCTTTAGGGTGAAGTTGGGGTTAACTGGCAGTTGGCTTGGCAGAGCAAAAGAGAATCTCTGTCCATTGGCAAAGTCGTCCTTGTCCACTGCTGTGACGGTCTGGATCAACTGAGAAACAACATGAACATACTTTTAAAATCATTACTACAACATTTTTACTTTTTTTTTTTTTTTTTTTTGTCATGCCTGGAAAGTAGAAAATCACATGAAACATTCTCCTTCAGCTGTGCACTTTGCTTGAAGCATCTAAGATTAAAAAAAAAGAAGAAGCTGCGATTTAACACTCTAGAATGGCTCCACTCAAGCTGGCAGCGGATTGGAGAAGCTCTCATGTTACTTCTGATTTGTTTGGAGACTTTTGTTTTTTTCAGTTGAGGCTCTGCTTTTATCTATTTTTTTTACACAATTGTGATTTTGGATGCTGTGCAGCTGGAAGGATTTTTGCTCTTGCTTGTTGTTTTAACCTTCATACAGTTGTTCAGATGTGCAACCGTGGCAACAAGGTGATTTTTTTATACAACCTGGAGCAGTTGATGAACTGATTAGTTTCAAAAAGATGAAATAAAACCCCAAATCCCAAAGGTGTTGAAATCATTTGGATGTGATACAGCATGAGTTCTGTTGTTAGGGAGATAATTGGGCTTTATTAGCTTTATGATTGGCAGTAACTCTATACATTTACAGTTGTAATAATTAAATGAGGACAATGACTGTAAAATCAACCAATAACTACGTTCGTAAGTTGTGGACCTTTGTAATTGAAACATTTACGACTGGATTCATTTTTCAATTGCTATGAATACTTGAGCAAATGTAAACAAACAGAAATACATTTGAAGGAAATTATATAAATTATAGAGTACGAAGCGCAGCCAGAAGAATAAGCGTGATACGCCTACATCTTTTTAGAATCAATTTAACATAAAGGGCAGCATTTACTTCTTTCCCACTATAGAACAAGAACAAAGACTAAACATCATCAGCCGGGGTGGATTTCTACGTTTTCTTTTACAATAAACTGTGAATAAAAACAACCAAAGCTGAGTTTCATATGTTTGCCACATTTTTTTGCACATATTTTCTGTTAAATCTTCATGAAGAAGACTGTCTGAATTATTCCAGATGTTTATTCCATGACAGATTTACCATTTTCTCAGTTTATCCTTTAATTATGTCTTTTGTTTTATATAATACTGCAAAGGTTTTTATATTTTTTACTTTTTTAATGTGTTAAGTCACATCAACTAAAATGCTAAAATAAGTTTTTAGTACAACTGAGGGTCAAATATCTGGTTTAACAAACTCTTACAATTAGAAAAAGACTGGCCTCATCATAAAATTGGTTATTCCTAAATATAGCATTTTTCTTGAGAAAATTTAGGTAATTTTATAATTTCCAAACCATTTTTGTCTGACAGTCAGTTCCTTTTTGTTTATCTGCAGAACTTTTAAAAATGACATTTAATTCATGATGCATCCCATTTTTGTGTAGTATAAAAAGTTTAGGTATCCAACACACAACCAAGTGGTACACAACATTAACCCTTAATTAGTCAAATGTGAACTTTATCAGGCTAAAGGACAGATTCAGTTTCCGTACATCACATCCATGCTTGGTGAAGGATTCAGATTATGAAATACTTTGCTCTAATGTGGAGGCAGTGTGTACAGATACATTGTTGCTCATATTTATCGAGTGATGCACAGTTAGTCTAATATCATGACATCTGACACTCAGGTGGTTGGAGGAGTTTTGGAGTCTAGTAAGTCATAAGCAGTTCCTTAAAATAGCATTTTATAGTTTGAATTAGCTTCTCCAGATTTGCAAAAAATATTTGATTCAGTTGCACTTTCTGATGTAAATGTGAATCATTTCCAAATAATTACCACAAAATGAATATAATGTTGCCCCATGCACATTTCCTGCTGAATGCAAAAGTTTTACTGCATGCAAAACATTGTGATTCTTTCTATTTAATCCTCCGAGGCAGGAACCCTGAGCTTGCAAACCTTAATTTAAATTTAATCCAAACTTTCTTTTAGACTCATCTTAAACCAGCTCCTAACTATTAAAAATGTATTTGGTTGCGTCTTTCGCTGCTTTACTCCATCATCCTTTGCAAAACCACACTTTCAGCCATTTCCAAGCTGCTGATTGCTCTATATCTCAACAACCTTCTTAATTTGAATGAATCAAAGACTACTGTGAGCAAATTGGAACAAGCTTCGATTTAGAGCTGTCATGGTTTGCTGCTGAGATACTCATTTTGTATAAGGGATGATTAAGCAGCTTCTCTGCAGCCCCGTCTCTACAGCTCTGGTCTCGCTGAGCAACTCAAAAATTGCTGAGGGAAACAAGAGTTCAGCACAAAGAGGTGCGGTCAGGGAAACGGCTGTGGTTAATGTGCAGCTCTCCACACTTTCTTCTTTTGAGTTCAAGGAAGTTTTGAACATGTGAGGCCAGAGATAGGGAGAAAAACTGTAAAGGGGTGTTTAGCATTTTTTTCCTTCCCCAGATGGGTTCCAGACACTCACCTGGTCGAGCTTTGAGCTCTCGCACACAATGACTTCCTCGTTGGTTGCTATTTCTGGTGGATTGTCGTTCATGTCCAGCACCTGCACGGTAACAGGAATGTGCCTGAGCAGACTGGGGTTGTCTGTAAGCAGAGAGAGTAGGAGGCAGAGGGAGAGAAGCCAAATTTAGGCTTTCATTGTAAACATTTTAAAAACAGGTAGAGATACTGGAAACAAGGAATGCCAAAGCTTTAAAGGTGCCCTATTGAGGGTCAAATATCTGGTTCAACGTGTTAAGATAGGTCTATGGCAAATAAAACATGTCCATTAACGTTTTTGTACAAACTCAGTGTTAGATAATCAGATTTCAGTCTGGTCAGTTCTGCCTAGTTTGAGCTCATTTCAACATGAGCTTTTTATGGATTCTGTCTCTTTAAATTCAGATAAGCTGCTGCTGGCCACACTCCCCGACTCAATGTTTACAACCACAGGTGAAAATGGCTGCAAACTTGAAAAACATTAGTAAGGACTCCTGCACAGCCAACAGAAAGTGGTTTCTAAATAGTAAGTCAAAAACGAAACACGTGTCTTTTCCAGCAGCCATTGTACAGTGCATACAGTACAACCAGCTGACCAAACTAACTGGATCCAGTCTCAATTGAGACTGAACATTTTTGAAACACCAAAAAGCAATAACTAATTGAACAACTTATTGCTGGGTGTTTTTAAGATACTGTTGAAACTGGAAGCATAAAAATGTGCAAAATAAGCATTTTTTTCATATTTTAAAAATGTTTTAATGTTTTTCATTATAGTTTAAGTAATTCAGCTACACCACTTTCTCACTTGTTCCTGAAACTGGACAAAAATAAAGCTTCTAAACTCATCTGAGTTTTACTATTTTATGAAAAGTATGAACACAAAGTAAAACACTCACTTGTTGCTTATAAGCCAGCGACTTTTTGTTACGTAGAAATATCTACTGTATGATTAAAGAATACAAAGCTGCAGTGATTTTCCACCAATTGTGTCAGTTTATCTGCATTGAGAAAAGGCTCTTAAAGTAAACTTGTCACCTTCCAGACTGACAAACGTGACCTTGAATTTGAATATATTGATGAGTAATGCAGTAACCGGTGCTATTGACTTGTTGCTGTGCACCAGAGGACAGACGGCAACTCAAAGGTTACAAAGCAGATTCCTCACGTTTGGTTAAAATTAGAAAGCCTAAAATTAACCTAGCAGTGCCCCTCCCCTACTTGTTGCTGGGTACTGCTGTTCACCTGGCTCAAAGAAAGGTTCCTACAATTATCACTAATTTACAGTAGCTGCCCACAAATTATGTAATAGTAAATCAACCAGTATCAGATATACTGCAAGGTTCACTTTTTATCACTAGCAGACTGTGGTAGACTCAAACAAACTGCTTAAACAACTCGGAGTATGCAGGACCTTCTGTGGCCCTGAAGTAAGGGTCCTTGAGGAATGCAGCTGCCTGTCGACCCGTGAAGCACCTCTGTCCAGGACTGCAGAGTGCTTTTACTGGGTGGCTTCCAGGAGAGATAATGATTTACGGTATGAGTGTGCAGTAGAACGGCTGAGGTGAAACACTGCGTTTGCTCAGCGAAAAATATCACTAACGAGAAAAAAGAAAAAAAAAAAAAACTATCTTCAGGTGCTCAAATCCCCGAGGGAATTCCTGGTTCTACATGTTTACTTTTTATTTTGTCTTTAGGAATATGTGTGTTTGCGTGTGCATGCGTGCGTGTCTGTGTGTGTGTGTGTGTGTGTGTGTGTGTGTGTGTGTTACTAAATAATTTATTAAATTTATTAAATAAATTATGAACGGCTGTGTGCTTTGTAATATGCTCATCATACATCGATATCAGAATATTCCATTCCTATTCTATTGTTATAGCCACTAAGCATATTTAAATATGCTGAAATATGTATAAAAAAAATACTTAAAAAATACAATTGTTTATAAATGTTGCTTTGATAGATGTTTAAATATGGTTTACAGTAACAAAAAAGTGTGTTATGATCGATTAAATCCCCTGATACGTCATTGTGCTGCTAAACACATAACGCTGAGTGGAGTGGTGTACCGCTCCAAGATGGCCGCCCTAAATCTCGTCAGCGACAATAGGCGAGAGCGGTCCATGAGGCGTCTATCCTTATATTATGTCTATACTCAGCACTCTACTAGTCTGCCGTCAGTTTTCTTCCTCTACACGTTAATTCACGTACCGATACAAAGCAACTATAGAGCCCTCTAGTGCAGGGATGTCAAACTCAATTTCACCAAGGGCCACTTCAGCATATTGGCCACCCTCTACGGGCCACATTGATGGTACAATTACCCAATTATACCCTAACCCTTTAAAGATTATTAGTCAAAATTATATACATCTAAAAGACACGTACTGCAAATATCACTTGATTCATTTTTTTAACTCTATAAATATCCCCACACTTAGTGAAACAGTTAAATCAGAGCTGGATATCCCGATATCTATAGATGAAATTTCAAATGCAATAGATAAATTAAAATCAGGAAAAACACCCGGTCCGGACGGGATCCCTTTGGACCTCTATAAAATATTTAAAAACAAACTACTACAGCCCCTCTAAAAAATGCTTGCAGAAAGTTATACCCTTAAAGAATGACCTCCTTCTCTACGAAATGCAATCATAACAGTACTACCCAAACCTGGAAAACCACGCACCAGATGCGAATCTTTTCGACCGATCTCTCTTATAAATTCTGACGCCAAAATAATATCTAAAGTAATCATTATTTATTTGTGTTTGGGCTTGAGAAATTTTTACCATCTCTTTCTGAACCTGATCAGAACGGATTTATAAAGGGGCGGCAAGCCCACCGTGGTGTACGTCGTGTGCTGAATATAATCTATGCTAAATATGAACATCCCGATACAGCTTTACTTTCCCTTGATGCAGAAAAAGCATTCGATAGAGTGGAACATAATTATCTATACAATGTTTTATCTCAATTTGGCTTGGGTAGTTATTTCATAACCTGGATTAAAATAATTAATAATAAACCCACAGCCTCAGTTATAACGAATAATATTATATCAGATTCATTTAATCTAGCTAGGGGAACACGTCAAGGGTGTCCCCTCTCACCCCTTCGTTATTCTGGCAATTGAACCATTGGGTTTTGCCTTAAGGAACAATCAAAACATACGGGATGTCAGAATAAAAAGTATTGAATCTAAAATTTGACTGTTTTCAGATAACATTATGTTAATGTCTAATCTGAAGCGCTCAATCCCTCAACTACTTAAAATTATTAGCGCGTTTGGTTATAATTTTGGTTATAAATTTAACAAAGCTAAATCCGCCATCCTATTTTTAAATCAGTCCACCTCAAAATTAACATGGGGACGCCGACTAAATCTCGTGGACTAAATCTCGCTCAAGTTATCACGATAACGAACAACAATGATTTCTAACTTGGCGTTTGGACTGATACTTAGCCCTCTCTTCGCAAGTTCTGCAGGCGGCGTACTTTGACTTATTAAGAGCACGAACACCATAGATGTCCTCTTCTTTTGCCCTTTTTTGGAGCACAGAAGTTAATGTCTGGTAGTCTGGTCTCCTCTTTCCAGAGCAAACGTCCTCAGCCGAGGACGTTTGCTGTTTTGGAAGATTGGCCAGATCTTCCCCTACGACAGCTCTCTCTTGAGTCCGGTCTTCCAACGCCGCTTTTGTCAGTGCAGAGGTTGAGCTTTTAGACTCAACGGCCTCCTCTGTACCGCTAACTTCCCCAGCCGGGGACAGATCTGTCTGAAAACTCATTTCAGACACAGCCGTCTGAAATGAGTTTTCAGACACAGCCGTCTGAAATGAGTTTTCAGACCGATCTGAGTGACTGGTCTGAAAACTCCCACGATGGTCTGACTCACCGCAAACCTTTCCAGCCGGAGAAGTTTGCTGAGAGTTTTCAGACCCATTTGACTTTAAACTCCCGCAATGGCCTGATGGGCCACAGCAAACTTTCCCAGCCGGGGAAGTTTGCTGTGACTTTTGGCTCTTCGGGGAAGTTTGTGTCACGGTCGGGGAAGGGTTGAAAAGATAGGCGTCGAATTCGTCGTACTCAATGGACTCATCCTTGTAGCTACTAATATCGAAAGTTACGCCAGGAAGGATCTTATTAAAGATCTTCCTCACTCCTGTGGTGATCAAATATCCTGCACTAAAAGTCAAGGGGAAAAACACGGTAGCTACAACCTGTTCCATCCGTAAAATCGCTAAAAAACACAGAGATAAGAGTCAAAGAGAGGCTTGGATATAACCTCCTGTTTTGAGATCCAAGTATTCATAACCTCAGATGTTCTTTGATCTATGTCATAGATGAGGTCATAGCTACAATGAGTCACTGTAGTTCTGGGGGAATGTCTTGCTTCTGATCGTTGCTATGGAAACGGTCAAACCAGTTCTGCATGACTCAAACTATTAGCCCTTTGCAACTGCATCACTTAATCATTCGGGCGCCATGACGGACTTCAGAAGGGTATATTTCAGGAGGCTAGGGATTAAAACAGGGATTTTAATGGTTAAATATTAAGTTTAGATTGACAATGATATATTAAAACCATTAAGTTAAGTAGTATTTTTCATCATTCTATCAAGTTTAAAATTTTGAATCATACTTGACTTAAAAATATCTTAAACGTAAAATTAAATGCAATGTACAAACATTTGCTGTGACAAGAAATTTTGCCTGTTTGGAGAAGAACTACAAAGAAATAATTTTGGTTTCATAATTTTGCATGTTAGCATAAAAATAGATTAAAGTATGATCCCAAAGAAATGGAGTTGCCGCTCCATATTTGATGGGTTGTAAACGACCCACTCAAACACATTTGTTCTGTACAGTGCGGAAACATAAACAATAGAGGAGCTGGGCATAAAGTTTCCAGGCTCTGCCTTGCAAGCTTGACTAGCCGGTTATAAAGCCAAGTTTACTCTTAGAACATTTTGTAAATAAACACCGACATTCAAATACAACAGCTAGCATTTGGCTAATTAGCTCTAGCAAATTCACCAAGCGCCCGTTTAGAACAGATGACAAAAAAATAATCTCTCACCACGTTGTGCAACACCCAGGAACAGCAGTAAGATATGATTTTATGGGAGATTCAGCTTTTTAGTTTCAGCTAACGGCAGCCTCAGCACCACAGACATAATATAAGAGCACTGGCTGTTCCGGCGCAGGACTCACCGTAAACTTTCCCAGCCGGGGAAGTTTGCTGAGAGTTTTCAGACCCATTTGACTTAATGACACCCGCTGACGGACTCAAGGTTCTCTAGTCTGACTTTAAGGATGATAACAAGGATAACAAATCAGTGTCTCAAGATGACATTCTCTTTCTGAATACACTAGAGCAAGGCATTTATAAAAACTATGAAGGACATTATGAAATGCCACTTCCATTTAAGGAAAGACCTCTGTTACCAGACAATAAAAAAATGGCCACTGTATGACTGTAAAGCCTCAAAAACAAACTGTCAAAAGACCAAAGATACAAGGAACAATATGTAAAGTTTATGGACAAAGTCATAGAGAAGGGTGAGGCAGAGGAAGTTCACAATGAAGCAGAAGAAGGAGAAAAGTGGTATATTCCTCATCACAGAATATATCATCCTCAAAAACCAGACAAACTCAGAGTAGTCTTTGACGCCTCATCAAAAATACAAAGGAAACAGTCTCAATGATCATTTAATGTCAGGCCCAGATTTGCTGAACAATCTAATTGGTGTTCTAATGAGATTTCGACGACATCGAGTTGCATTACTATGCGACATTGAAAAAATGTTCCATCAATTTCATGTGCACGAAGCAGATAGAGACTATTTAAGATTTTTATGGTGGAAAAACTTAGACACGGAACCCCAAGAGTTTCAAATGAAGGTACATCTCTTCGGAGCCACATCTTCACCAGGATGTGCAAATTATGGACTAAAACATCTTGCAAATGAAAACAAGACTCAGTTTCCCCTTGCATCTCAGTTCATAATGAAATATTTCTATGTGGATGATGGTGTAACAAGTACTACAAGCATCAAGGAAGCTATTAAGCTCATCCAGGAAACTCAGACACTTTGTGCTTCAGGTGGCCTCAGACTCCACAAGTTTGTAAGCAATGACAAAACAGTGTTAGAAAGCATTCCACCATCTGAACGGGCCTCTCCACAGCAAGCATGTGACCTAGCGTTTAATGACTCTAAACTTGAGAGAGTGCTAGGTATTCACTGGCACATTGACTCAGACACTTTATGGTTTCGCTTTCGCCCCAACAACCAACCTGATACAAGGCGTGGCATTCTATAGTTCTATAGTTGCATCGTTGTACGACCCGTTAGGATTCATCTCCCCTTTTGTGCTCACAGGTAAAAGAGTGCTTCAAGAGACATGCAAACAAGGTACAAGCTGGGACAATCCCCTTCCCAGTAAACTAAAGCCAATGTGGAATAAATGGAAGGATGACTTAAGGAACTTGGAGAAAATAACAATACCACCCTGTTATGTTCCTAAAGACTTTGGCCAAATAGTAAAAATTGAGTTACATCACTTTTCTGATGCCAGTTCATATGGTTATGGTCAGTGTTCGTATTTAAGATATACAAACGAAGATGCTAAGGTGCATTGTGTTTTGGTAACAGGAAAGACCAGAGTTGCTCCTATTAAAGTAACAACAATACCCAGACTCGAATTGACAGCCGCTGTGATCTCCATTACTGCGAGCAACGTATTAAATGATGAGCTTGGATTGACACAGATTAATTAATATTTCTGGACAGACTCCAGTTTTAGGCTACATCAATTGTGAGGCACGCCGTTTTCATACCTTTGTTTCAAATCGAGTTCAAAGAATAAGGCTCAATAGCACACCCCAGCAGTGGAGATATGTCTCTTCTGAACAAAACCCAGCAGATATTGCCTCCCGAGGCTCAAGTGCAAGTGAGCTCATTTCATCTGACTGGTTCAAAGGGCCACAGATTCTGTGGGACAAAGAAATTCCTCCATCTGCAAAGATAGATGTAAACTTGCCACTTGGAGATCCAGAAGTTAAAAAGGCACAAGTACTAAGCACCTTCAAAACAGAAAAAAAGGGTTTGGCAGACAAGTTAAAGTTTTCTTCTTGGTACAAAGCCACCCAAGTCACTGCTAGACTGATTCGTTGCGCCCAAGGAGATAAAACAACGAGTCATAGCACAGTACAAGAGAGGCAAAACGATCAAAGTGTTATTCTAAAGGACGTACAAGTAAAAGAATACGCCAAGGAAATAAGGATGCTGAAACATGGAAAGGCTCTTCCTCATCATAAAAACAAACTGTTTCAAATGGACACTTTTCTCGATAGTGACGGACTCCTTAAGGTGGGAGGAAGGTTAAAGGATGCTTCTTTCTCTTCCTCACTGAAACATCCAATAATAGTTCCAAAAGGTCACCATGTCACTCAGCTTCTAATTGCTCATTTCCACGATAAAGTGCAACATCAAGGGAAAGGACTGACAATTAATGAGATCAGATCAAATGGAATTTGGATTCCAGGCATCAACAAAGCCGTAGCAAAGTTTATACACCAATGTGTAAAGTGTCGCAGACTCAGAAGAGGAATAGAACAACAGAAAATGTCTGATCTACCAACAACACGCTTAGAGCCATCGCGACCGTTTAAATTCTGTGGAATGGATTCTTTTGGTCCTTTTATAACCAAACAAGCTCGAAAGGTGCATAAACGTTATGGATTACTTCTTACTTGTCTATGTTGCAGAGCGATACATATAGAAATGCTAGACGACTTGACTACAATCGCGTTTATCAACGCGCTCTGTTGTTTTATAGCCATAAGAGGAACAGTCAGTGAGATAAGGTGTGATCAAGGAAGCAACTTCGTTGGAGCTAAAAATGAACTGCAGAAAGCTTTAAAACAACTGGACTCTAACCGCATTACCACATTTCTAGCCGAAAAGCAGTGTGACTTCAAAATGCACACAAATCAGAACTGTTCGAAATATTCTACGCTCAACAGCTTCACTTTCTTCAGACAGGATGGACGATGCATCTTTAAGGACATTCTTTTATGAAGCAATGTTGATTGTGAACAGCAGACCTCTTACAGTGGATAACCTCAGTGACCCAAACAGTCCCGATCCATTGACTCCAAATCACTTGCTCACTATGAAGTCAAAGGTAGCCCTGCCTCCTCCAGGTAAATTCATCAAAGAAGACATTTATGCACGGAAAAGGTGGCGGCGGATGCAATATTTAGCAGAGCAGTTTTGGTCAAGTTGGAAAAGGGAGTATCTATCCAACATTGCAACAAGGCAGAAATGGCACACTCCAAGAAGAAACTTGAAGGTCAGAGATGTTGTCATGGAGGAGACGGATGACTTACCTCGTAATGAATGGAGATTAGCACGTGTGATAAGCACAGTAACTGATAAGGACGGACTTGTAAGAAAAGCGAAGATTCGTTTTGGAGAACGGAAGATGGAGAAAGGACAATGTTCCAGCAAAGCTTCTATAGTGGAACGTCCAGTGCAGAAACTGGTTCTACTACCGAAAGTAAGACAGTATCTTACTTTCTTTTTATCCCCAAAAGCCCCACTATGTCTTACTTTCGGGGTATGTCTTATATTGGAAAAGAATTGTTGAATTTTTTGTTTTAGCCATAAAATTAACATTTATTAACAACCTGAACAGTATTGTATTCACCACAAAACGGCGCGGTGATGTATGGAGAGGGGGACGGCGCAGGCGTGGGCAGGAGGCGGCGCTCATTTGGATCAGACGGAGGCGGCAGACACGGTGACGTATGGAGGGGGGGCGGCGCGGAAGTGGGCGGGAGGCGGCACGCAGCTAGATGAGAGGTGTTTCCCCGAAAAGTAAGACATATGTCTTACTTTGGGGGTACGGCTTATATTAGCCGACCCCCCTGAAGCCCCCGATACGTCTTACAATTGGGGGTGTCTTACTATCGGGGATACACGGTATTAGAGACTGTTTAACTATAAGAAATCATTATCACTCCACTTGTTAAGTTAAGTTCTAATGATTTGAGAGTATTGTGTTTATTAAATGTGATGTTTATGTTTCAATATGAAATGGTGTTAATATTTGATTAACTGTCGAACAGTTGAAACAGTTGGAATACATTTTAGTTAATTTGTAATATAGAAATGTTAGTTAATTAAATACATGCATTGTAAATTTAATGTTATTACATAAAGTAAGGTTTATAGGTTAAGGTAAAAGGTTAAAACCACTAAAGGCGCTTTTGCACGGAATGGTACGGTTCCAGCCCTGTTGTGTTCGCATTACACTGTATTACCAAACTGGGCAGCTGCAAGGTGGAATCGTCAGGCTACTCAGTACATGAAAGAAAATGGGAACTTTCCAAGTTTAAGGCACTTTACTGAGTTCATGTCCACTGAAGCTGAGATTGTGTGTAATCCAATTACGTCATTTCAGGCTTTTCACTCAACAGACTTCACCAAAATAACCAGCAAAGTTAACCAGAAAGAAAAAAGGCCCATCTCCAGTGTTCTCCATATGCAAGTGGTAACAGAAACAGAAGGCACAAAACAAAGGTCAAATGTTAAACCAACATGCATGCTCTGTCAAGGACACAAACTTCACAGTTGCCCTCAGTTCAAAGACAAACCACTCGAGGAACGAAGGAAATACATAAGAGACAAAAGACTTTGTCATGGGTGTCTTGCGCCGTGTCTGGGTTTAAAGGACTGTTGTTACAGACATGTATGTGAAATATGCAAGAAAAAACACCCTACCTGCCTGCATGACTTTAACTATGACAACAACAAATCACAGACAAACCAATTTCAAATGAGCACGGAACAGACTGCAACAACCCTGTCTCTCAATGCAAGAACCAATGAACAATGTATAAGCACCTCTATGATCGTACCAGTATGGGTTTCTTCAGAGCAACAACCAAGTAAAGAAAGGCTTGTTTATGCACTCTTGGACACCCAAAGTGATACAGTGTTCATTGACTGTGATGTGTCTAACGCTCTCAAAACTAACGCAACCCCAATAAGGTTAAAACTTACTACAATGCTTGGTAAGGATGCAGTTGTGCCAAGCGAGCGTGTCTCAGGTCTCAAGGTGAGAGGATACAACTCTTCAGACATAATTTAACTCCCTCCTGCTTACACTAAAGACTGTATACTGGTTAACTGCTCTCACATTCCTTCCTGTGAAATGGCAAGGCAATGGGATCATCTCAAGGTAATAGTGAATGGGATCCCCCCACAGCTAGAATGTGAAGTTGGGCTGTTAATTAGCTACAACTGTTCCAAGGCATTAGCTCCAAGGCAGGTCATCTTAGGAGAAGGTGAACCCTATGCTGTCCGCACAGCATAGGGCTGGAATATTGTAGGCCCCACATCATCTCACAGTAACTCTTTTAGCTTATCTGCTGCGTGCCACAGAGTCACAATCAAAGAGCTTCCTTTAAAGAGAGACGGATTCTCTGCAGCATCGATGAATCTCGCATCGGATTTTGGACTCAATCTCAGCTGCTGAATCACCCTGAAGCTAGAAATCCTAGGCTGAAAAACATATACAGATATCTATATCTATATATATATATATATATATATATATATATATATATATACATATATGCGTGTGTGTGCGTGTGTGTGTGTCTCTTTTTTTTCTCCAAAGTCTAATAAATATTTAAAATAGGATCTGCTGTTTTCACAGTTCAATGTCTGCAATGGGGATCCAGAAGCATTGAACACAAATAACAAATAAAAGAGGAAAATAATTAATTTCTACATATTCTATATTTATATTTTAGATTGAAATAAGTTCAATGTTCTTCAATATTAAAATTAAATGCGTCAATAATTTATCCAAGGTAAAACTGCAAACATTGTGAATTCCCTTCAGACTCTAAAAGGAGTTTTCTTCTCCAACTCATGGTTATTCCTGCTGCTTCTGCATCTGTTTTCACACCAGGATTTTCTGATTCAACTTTCCAATAACATGCCTCAATAAAAGACTCTGTGAACCAGCATCTTCTTTAGCAATGACCTAAATTTAAACTCTCTAATTCCTTTTCCACTTCTGTCTTCGTCTATGAACTTCTAACCTCTATAAGACAGTTTGCAACATAACGGAAACTGTCTTGGTTTTCTTAATGTAGCTGCATTACTGTGCCTGGGCTTATATTGCTGAACACTAAAGAGAGATGAAGAGATAAAGAAACATTAGCATGCATGACCATTGGCTGGAGATTTGCCTAATTGTGATTACAAATGATCCAACTCACCGGAGGTTAGGGGGCTTCGCTGATTTAATTAGTTACCAGACTAGGAAAGGACATTTGAACAGTAGAGACCGGTTCGATTTTATAGGCAATCCAAGAGAAATGACCTGCAACATGTATAAATACAGGATAAACAATGTGCAAATTAAATCAACCCAATACTTTCTTTACCTAATATCTTCATAAATATGTGAACTATACAATGCTTTAAATGTATAATTTTACTTGCAACTGGACATTTATGTAAACTGATGTGACACGATAAAGGCCAGCAATTACTGAGAGAATGATGAGTTTCTTGTTTTTTTGCAAAATGTACTTGCTGAAGCTATGAAGAAGGGACTCGATGCTTTAAATAGTTTTAAAATGACAAACTTTGTGTCTGAATTCAGCCTGTTTTTAGAGTAAATCTGAACTCACAAGACGTTTCACAAGACGGTCGCTGTCAGCCTGGTTGGAAAATGGAACAAAACCTGAAAACGTCTGGAAATATATATTTCTCACTAGATAAGACAAGTCACACCTGTTGAGAGTAGCACTGACGTTCATGAGCGATCCGATTCTTCTGAACGGCTCTTTAGACTGAACAACAGGAGTTGAGTCTCAGCCAGTGAGAACTGTTCTTTGTTTTTTATGACTCAGCTCGGTGTTAATGTTCTGCACACACACCAATAGATGTTACTATTTTATGTCATTTAAAATTGTATTTATTTTACTGCCAAATAAATACAATGCAGAAGAGCGGAGGATAATTCTTATATTTAATGATGCAGAAGAGGATGTTTGCTTCTGCCAAACTATTTTAAAGCTAAAATATGTATTTTAAAAAATGGATGTTTTGAATCTTCTTTTTCATTTTACTTTTATTTCTGTGTGTTTGACTTCATTAGAGCGCTTAAACCCGTCACTTTCAGAATCCATAAATAACTCAAAATGCCCCCGGGGAGACTTGTTCCTGGTTTTGTCATTTTCAGTCACAAATACTGCACCATCTTTCATCTTTACTGCACCACAGTTAGATTTTTTTAATCGCCTGTCCAGAGCGTCCACAAATCAAACCTGCCAAGCTCCATTAACATGGGAAAACGGGTCACAACAGGTGTTCATGGGAGCTGATTATGGTATGATTAAGCATGTTCTTTCCAAAGATGCTACATCTGTCAGCATGCAATCTAACCAGAGTGTCTTTAAATAACACAAACACTATCAAGTGCTCTGTACTTATACGATGTGCAACAGATTTGATTCTGTAGCTGAGGGGAGCATGTGTGCTGCTGATTCATGTACTCATTGCTTTTTATGGATCCCCTCTTTTATTGATATTGATTCTGACTCCTGTGTTACTCTCTATGAATTTGAACCCGCGCTGCCCTCTGACTATACGATCCCCTCAGGGTGTCCTGTTATCTAGAGGGAGAGAGAAAAAAGAGGCAGAGCAATAGGCAGGGCCTTTTTCCACTTAATTGTTTCTATCTAAATCATGCTGCCATGGTGAAGGACTTCTATTTGAAAGCATCTCTGAAGAAAAAGATGTAAACACTGCATGGGAAACAGAAAAGCATGTAGTAATCACCTTCAAAACTCAGATTCATTCCTCCTCATTTTGCTTATTTTTATAAATTCTAGTTTTCAGGACAATCATCAGGATAAATGTAGGGTCTCTAGAAAAAGTTGCTATTGTGAGATCATCAATCATTTGGGGGTATTTTTTATTCTTACTCACCAAGTTAATCAAGGAAACTGAAGTAGTAGAAGCACCGTTTTCTTTCTGCTAAAGGTTTTGCAGAGATGCAGAAACGACCTCAACATTTACGAGGAGATTCTGAAGAATTTCAGCAAAGATTCTTGGTAAAATCTGGCACCAATAGTAAAGGTTCAGATTGAAAAGCAGCAACTTGAATATCCTGAAGATCACAGGACATTTAATCCATTGTGAAGGAAGCTAAACGGGAGTTAAGCATGTCTGCAGACGCTTAGAGGAAGAATAAAGCTGTTCTTAGGAAATATCAGCCAATTTCTAGACCAGCACAAAGATGCAGTCTAGATGTTTATGAGTAAGTCAGTGCAATATGTTTTTCATACACCTGGGTACCTACCAACCTCCGAGGCCATTACAGTGATGTTGTGCCAAGGTATGTCTTCTCTATCCAGAGGCTGTGTTGTACGTATGACTCCGCTGCTTTCATCAATCCGGAAGTATCTCACTCCGTCCTCTTTGCTGTCCAAGTAATATCTGTCAAAAAGATAAATGCATTTTCAGGTACTGAATTAAAAAGCATTTAGGTGTACATACGCATCAGGCAGTCATTGTCCCAAAGATTAAAAAAAAGAGGCGTACACAGATTCATTTGAGCGTAAACATATGTGCCAAAGTGCAAAATGCATACACATACATATATATAAATATATATAAATGCTGTGCTTTCTTTGAGTCATTACCTCTGGGAAGCGCTCCTTAGAGCTGCTGATGATATTAAATAATACACAGTGATTAATAATGCTCATTAAAACCAAACAAATCTCTATGTCTGCTTTGTCTCAGAAGTATCTGGTTGCGGTTTTCTGCTCTCAGTCTCAGGTTGAAAGGTTTGACAGAGAGGCTGGTCCAGACGAAGCAACGATCTGACAGCATGACTGCTGAGTAAAATTACCACAAGTTCATAGTATGAAAGTATTTACACAAACTAAAAATCTAATAAAGTTGTGTTTAATTAAAACCACAATGTCTATGATTATTGCTGTGATTGCTCTCTTCTGGCTTTCATAAACATTCAATTAAATTCCTAATGCTTCAACAATAATCTGCTAATATAGTAACAAAATCTCATATATTATTACACATATAGTGTAATTAAAAATCTGCATCACACACTTTTCTATAATTTGGAGTTTTATGGATATTTAGCAAAGCGTAGTAATGTTAAGATACTTCGTTAAGTCTTTGGTTTGATGGAAAAAACAAAAAACAAAAACAAAAAACATTCAAACACATGAATACCACACACACCAAATGCTTTTTGAAGTCACAAATTCAGACCATTAAAACGGCTGTGGAAAAATAAAGTCCAACTTTCTGAAAACACCAAATATATCTGATGATGTTATCCAAAAACTCACAGAAGAAAAATTAAATATATCTCATTTAATTTCCCATTATTCTCTCATGAACATGAGCATATGAGAGATCAACTTTTTTCTCTTCTTTTTTCAGTGGTTATGTTTTTTCATCTCATAAGAATCTAATTAATTTATAAGTAAGTATCAAAAATAACCTTATTATCAAGGAGGACCTACAATCATTTGATTAAAATATGGTATTTTCAGCTTCTCTGATGTTGGTCAGATGAGTGGGAAAGTTTTCCTGCTTCCAAAGGCTGTTTGGGGAAAATGTGAAACTCTCTGTAGAGAAAGAAGAACTGGACCCTGAAACATTACGATATCCGAAAACAGATCAACTAACCCACCAAAGAGAGGCTGAGGATTAAGAAAAGGAAAGTCCAAGGCCAAACAAAAACTCCCTCAGATGCTGTGAGGTGACTTCAGCCTGGCTCAACAACAAAGTAAATGACAAAGCATCTCACTGCTTTATATTTTCACACACGGTCTCACGTCTCCCTCATGTACCTCAGGGAGAACTCCTCATTAACTTTATGGCGTTGTGCCGGACAAGTCCTGAAACACTTTTGCACAAAGCTACTTGACATGCTATTGGCTGCTGTTTGCAAAGCAGCCAATCCAGGAACGCCATTTATTTTCCTTGGTGCTGATTGGCTGTGCCCCCATAGAGATAAGAAAGACAGTAGTTAGCTTCTAATGGGGTTTCCTCTGTGTGTATTTATGCATGTTTGGGTGTATTTGGGGTTTGAACTGCTAAAATTGACATATTTTAATAGCTAAATGCATTTTTAGTGGGGGGTTTGATGTATCCATGGATTTCAGATATAAAGGTGTTTTAATGCACCAAATGTTTCATTCATTGCTTGATTTACATTAAAATGTAACATTTCTCCTTAATTTAGACTTTGGCAATAAAAGTCCAAACAGCTATTTTATGTTATAGTTTCTAATTTTTAATATATACAATAAAAGTATGCAGCCTATATTGAAACAGTAAGAAGCTAAAGTTTTAAAAGTGAAATCAGAATTGGTTACAATCAGTGTTGACTAGTAAAAGCTTTAACAAACATGTGAAATGCATGTTGAGCTGGGCAGCTCTGCTGCCTGACAATAGTCTCACTCAACAGAACTGCAGGACAAATATCTGTGGTCTCAGGCAATTATACTGTCCTGTTGTCACGCCGCGTTCAGCACCAGCCTCCGTCCGGTTTTAAAAGGCCACAACAACCACAGGGCATTTCACAGGCGCAGTAAAAGTCAGGTGAAGTGAATGAGCTCAACAGTGCAACCAGACGCACAAATGATTTGATTCTAACTCAGGGAAATGGGTTTCGCTTCAAGACTGCAGGAAAACTGAACGCGTGGAATATAAAAATGTTGTTAAAGCACAAAGTGTTGGTTTGTAAGAGGCATGTGTAAATCTGGAGGAGTGTTTGTTGCTCCATGTTAAGGAACAAACAGACGTTATTAACATGTGAGGACATTTTCAGTAGCCATATTTATACAGACAAATATTATCTTCTGGAGCAAGACGCAAGAAAAGTTTGAGTTTTAATAACTGCTTCAGTTCAACTCTGACCTCTAACACAGAACCCTGCAGAAACATTCACCCCCCTTCAACATTTCTCACCTAAAATCTTAATTATTTTATATAGATTTTATGTAATATATGAAAACAAAAGAGTGTGCAGCTGATCTGTGCAAAAGATTCATAAATTGTACAGCTCCAGTTAACTCCACAGCTGTGAAATTCTGGACAAGAGTTTGTTTTTCTTTGTAAAATCTCTTTGTTTTTCATTATTATACTGTGTAAAAGTCCAATGGGTTTCACCGATACTAATATAAAATATTAATTTCTCACTGAAGTCATGCTTACTTTGTTTTGTCTGTGTTTGTTTTCAGGATTTTAAACAGGCCTAAAATAGTAACGGAAATGAAATGCAGCCTCCTTCCTTAGAGACAACGCAAAACTCGGCAGTGACTGATTTTACAAACGAGGCAGCGTCTGATAGAAATCACCAAACCAGCAGCTGAATTTGCGTATAAAATGATTTTCAGAAAGTTGGTTCATATGCGCACTTCATAACCCACCTATCAGGACTCGGCTGCTCTGCAGAGCAAACTGAGATAAAGGAGGAAAAGCCAGTCAGTCCCTGCATTTTATGGACTTTGTTTTTTTACCCCCTCATTCTCAGAGAGGGCTTTTATAGCTTGTCCTGCACATTAATGGATTTCAAGTCAGATGCTGAAAACAGACAAAGTAGCTAAATTGTAAACAATGAGACGCTGTGATTCTGCAAGTCATCGCGTTTCTTCGAGGCACAGAGAGAAAACAAAAGGAGGTCTGCAGTCTGAGTGGGAAGAGATATACACACAGCAAAGGTTTATCTGACAGCGAGCAGAACCGTTTGAATTTATTTCTCCTCTGAAAGAAAATATCTTTATAAAACAGAAAAGGGGAGATAAAGCATAAAAAAATATGTGTATGGACTTAAACCTTCCACATTCATGCATTCCATCCTCACATGCTCAGGTTAGGAGATTCAGGAGAAGACAGAAACAAAGTAAATGTCCTAAAGGCCTAATACTAATCCAGCTTTTGACCCACAAACACATGGCGCCGTTAGTCCTGCAGGGTTTTTTATCTCTTCAATATAAAGAGGTCAAAGGTTAGGGTGGCAAAACAACAACAGAAAAGATAAAACAACATTATATCTTTATTCAGAGCTGGGCCGAGTGTTTCACATGTCCTCCCAAAGTCGACTCTTGCAAAAGAAATCTATATATTTTCTGTTTACTGCTTTTTTCTTTTTTCACTTGCAAGTTTTCTCCCTCGCCACAGCTTGTGCTGCTGCCGCCCACTCCATAAAGCAGACAGAAATGGCAGCTAATTTTACTACAACAGAGATAAAAAGTGAAACAGAAACAACAGTAGATATCAAATCTGTGAGAGTCAACCAAGCAGAAATGTTCTGTGGTGAAAACTGCAAACCAAAACCAGCTTTGTGTAATCATCATTTTGGGACGCAAATCTGTTATTGACACCAGAAAACATTAACTTGTCGGCAAAAAACAGCTGGGTGGGTTTTTTAAGCGCTTGGGCTGTTTTTATAAGTAGCAGAAAACCCAAATGGAAGAACAAAAAGTACAAATGTGAATTTTGTGTAATAACTAAGCCACATTGCCATAGATTTTGGGGTATTTTAAAACAGTATTTGGCTTTACTGCAATTCAGAGACACAATATAAAATGTGTATAGACCAAATCTAAGGTTTTGAACAAAAAGGTTCATTTAAACGCCTCGGCAACGACCAGATATAAACGTTTGCTCATTTCATGCTGTGCTATGCAGAAACTCTGTCGGCACTGATGAAGATTCCCATTATGGTAAATGCTTTAAGTGGGCGAAGAATGGAAGTGGTACTTATTTTCTGAATATTTCAGTCAATATTTAGTTGAACTGTGTTTATACAGTCGTGTATCATTACAGTTAAATCTCAGACAACATGACGAGTTTACTTACTTGTTGAATCAGAAAAGGCTAAAATAACTGCGAATATGCAAAAATCTAAAAATAGGTGAATTTTTCACAAACAATATAGTTATGGTCAACAGAAAAATACTGAAGTGAAAGAGGCAGGTCCACTGTACAGCTAACCGAAAGCACTACTTAATATGCCAAAAAGTCCAAATATAATGTTGCCTTTGTTTACAAATACTGGTAAAATTGTTCATAACATAAACAGCTTAATGCTCATAAGAGGAATGACTGAAAATAATATTCTGAATATTATTTATTATCTATTTTTTAAAAAGAGAAATAAATTAGATTCAGTAGTGCTGGCAGGTCAAACGTCGCAGAGCAGGACGTTGAAAACTGGCCACAAACGCCTGGTTAGTACTCCAATTAATTTTAAAAGTTTATAGAAATTCACTTCTAACTTCTAAGATCACATGTTTGATGGAAGTCTGAGGCGTGTATGTGCTGTGAATGGAGTCACATTAATTAACCAACACGATGAAAATGTTCGAAAAGGCAGGCAGACGTCGAGTCATTTATGCAATTTTGTCCTCGGCTTCCATTATTGATGTCCTGAATCTCAAATGTTGTGACAGATTTGTTCTGCTCAAAATAACAGGCGGCAAAGGATCTTTCATGTAATTACTTTTCTAATTTAAAAATTTAAAAAAGCTTTTGCAAATGATTCACGTTTAGCTAATTTTAAACAGTAATTAACGTATTAGAGGGTCAATATCAGCCTGACGTTTTATTCAACAAAACCTCCAACAGCAAAGCCAAAAGTTTTCATGTATCTCTTTACCTGGTGATGTTTGTTTAACCCTTTCTGCTCTCTCTTTAGCTTAAACATCTGAATAACTGGTTGTACAATGTAACATGGTCACATATCCTTTCCTGATTAAACAGTTTTGCAGAAACTCCAGGATCTCCAGCACCCAGCAGCTGACCCGAGTGTCCCGACTCAGTGAGGAGCAGAGAAGCTGAAGGCAAACAGCAGGGTTGCTACAAAATAATCTGAAACCAAGCCTGGTAAACTGCACCCATTCTGGTGGGAGACACAATGTTTTTGTCAGTTTGCTTACTTTAATATGAAGTTCCTGAGAGTAGTTTCCTTTTATCGGTACGTCTTTGACATTCCTCAGTGACATTCTTACGGAACATTTCTGTTATATTTACTGCTGCTCCAAATCCAAAGGGAGGCAACCCAAAGCAAAAGCCAGAAGAGGTCAGGTAACTGGTCCCGCAAGGAGCGACCTCAGGGCCGACTGAACCTCTGCTGAGGCCAAAGTCACTCTCAAGTTGGCAGAACAACAAAGCAGATATTTAAGTGGTTCCAAATCAATAACCAGCTTCGTTTGACCCACAGTATTCCTGATCTTTCTCTGAGGTTCCGGTTGAGTTCGATGAACGCCCAGGCAGGCGCTTCCTGAAACTTTCCTTTCTTTATTTTCTCCACTCATGAACCCTGAAATTACAGTTCGATATTATAACTCAGAATTAGTCTGGACTTCTTTAAACTTCAGAGAAGACCAAGAAAAGTTTTGAGAAACCTGTAGTCACCTTAGATAATATTCTGAATATTATCAGGAGGTAGTTTTTTATTCCTAAAACTACCTTCGCTTAGTTTTATTACCTCATTTGTTTAAATTTTTATTAATTAATTCACAAGGAAATACACTTTAGGCCAACAGATGAGTAGTCTTTGATTGTGTACTTAATTTGACAGAATGAGTAATCTTAACATCCACAAACTCAATTTATAAATTATATAACTCATATTACATAAATATGATTTATTATACTAATTATTTAAGTTCCATTTTAAACAATACATAAATAAAAACTACCACTAAAATAGGTACATTTGTATTTTTTTCTCCTGTGTATGTAGAAAAAAAAGAATGATGGTATTAAAATGACACTTTCATCCCAACATGTCTACTGTATATGCAAAATAAATCAAAACACTAGTAGCAATAAGCACATTTTGTTACTGAAGAAACATGAAATTGTGACATTTTTTAATACTGAGCTTCTTAAACTAGACTATGCCGATCTTGTGATCCCTGCCTTTTCCCTTTATGCCTCTATGATGTTTTCCTTTTATTTGTCCCAAGCTGCCTGTCAGTTACAGAAGGAATGATCTGTCAAAAACACCCTCAAACATGTTTGAACTCAGCGTGATAAAATGCTCCTTGTTTAATGGAAGTGGGAGTTAACCGCCTGGTACAGAGGCTTCCACCTGTTGCTTCACATAGTTGTGATTTCTTGGTGTTACGGCAGCTCAAAAAGCAGAAGGATAAATGCCTGACTTGGCTGACGGTGCCACTAGCTGTCATGCTACCTGTCACACACTTTCACTGCCCTCAGCGTTTCAGAAACATCCACTACCACAGCGTGAGCGACACAGACCGCCATACAGAGCTCCAGGAAGTTCTGGGTCCCGCCGGACTCCTGTGGCTGCCAGGCTGTTTATGTTCACAACATTTTGTCACAAGGTACAAGCTTTACACCTGTGTTTGTTAATGTGTGTTATTTAGAAAGATCTTCCATTATGGAGGGGCATGTTGTGCATGCTGGGTCCAACCGGTGCCACGTATGCAGAGGTTACTATGGGGTCAAGTCCTGACCTGAAGACCTTAGCTGCATGTCTTCCATCCTTCTGGTTTCCTACATCTCCCTTCTGATTCCTGTTCATAAAGGTCACAAAAGTTGCATTAAAGTCAAGTTATTTCTTACTATTGAGCAAGAGAATCAAACTCAATGTGCCGAAATGAAGACAAATCTAGACATATGCTTTTTATGGAGCATATATAATATCATACTACTGGCTGGCATTTGATAAGCAGCCAATCCAAAAAGAGCTGCATTTTCCATGCTGCTGACTGACTGTTGTCTGTAGATTCTGCTAAGATAGTCTCCACTGTGAGCATTAATGCAAAATATTAGTGTTATTAACTATTCATTTTAATTATTGGTTTGCCTCCTGTAAACACTGGGTGTCCACTGCAGATGGCTTCCCACTGGTCCAGAAAGATTCTGCTTTCCAACTTCTGCTTGACCATTTTGGTGGACTCTACCCTGTACCAGCAGAGCATTCTCAGATCTGCAATAGCAGTTTTCAGGTGTCTGTTAGCAAACTAGCTATATTAGACTCTTAAAAATAATGTGAAGGTCAATTAGGATTAGACTGCAGGCAGAATTTGGCCCCCGAGCTTGACTTTGACACAAATGCTATGAAGCAACACCAGGATCTGGGAGGCGAACACTTCTGGAAGCAAAGTTTTTATGTTGCTATTTTCTGCTGCAGCAATCGAATAATAAAGAGAATCCCGTTATGGAATGACAGTGGGTATATTTTCTTGCAAATAACCCAATGATACATCAACCACCAACAGGTTATGTCTTTCTGTTCATAAATCTTAAATGCTTTTTATGGACCCTCTGGCCTCTGCAGCACCGCTAAACATACCAAATAATCTCCCATTACACGCTGCAGCAACAGAAGACTGTTTCTTATTGATATAAGACCAATGCATTACCTCTTAAGGAGTATCAGGTTCACAACTATTCCATCAATTTTGTCAAGAACATGAAGCAAATTCAAATCATTACAGGCGCTGTAGTTGCTGGAGTGTACTGCCAAGGAACAAGGCACCTGTTCAGCACGCTGCCTAAGGCTAGCATGAATTTTTATTTTTTCCTCCCCCCATTTCCCACCAGCATACAAGCATCTGTTTAGAGTGCATATAAATGTGCAGAGTAATTGTCTTGCCTCAGGTTACTTCTCAAGCTTGCAGGAAAAATAAGCAGATTCCTGGTGAAGCCAAAAAACTAACATGATTTACAGGGAACACTGCAGAACTCCCTGTGAACCCTCTGGATGATCTGGAAGTTAAATAAAAGGGAATATAACAGTAAAGAATTTATTTTATAACATTACAAGTTTTACTTCACTGAAAAACAATGACAAATTTAGAACCTGTCAAAAAGAAGATCCTGTGCGAAGCCAAGATGATGTCACCAGCTTGAATTTATCAAAAAATACAAAGGGAAGCACAGTTTGGAGGAGAAAGTACAATTTTAATGTCAAAGTCACTGAAAACATGGCGTACAGGAGTAGACTATCAAAGGATGATGAAACTGTCAGGTACTGTGTCACACCTATGTTCTGTTTTTTAAAAATGATTTTCAGAAACTAGAAATGTTTTTCCAAGACAGACAATTCCTGTTTTGTTCCCGACTCATTTACTTCTCTGAAATTCATCATCTGGAGAACAACTGATGCAGAACACCTTGTAAGACTGAAGAGAATAAAACGTCTATTCACATTTTACATAAGCTACAAAAAAAAAGCTATAAGGCTTATTAATAAAGTGGAATATCAGGAACCAACTAATACACTTTTAAATTAGAGTAATATTTTAAAATCTAAAGTCACTGAATATGACAATAATCCTAATGCTTTATACGTTGATGTAAAAGGCTTCAATGAATAATTTTGTATTCAGAAATTATTAAGATGTCAATTAAAATGTGGATGTTTCAGTGGAATAAACGGAATGATGATCTCAAATTAGGTGCTTTTGTTAGTGAGCTTTAAAAGAGCCTTAAAATGTTGAATTATAAATGTTTATACTGTTATGATGTATACATACATATTGTGTACCCATGTTTGTATTTGAGAGTGTGTATTTATGTGTATATATATTCTGGGGAGCTGGGATTTTTTAAAAATCGTCCATTGCTGAAAACATCCTGCAAGTGTGAGCTTTGGTTATATAAAACTATTTTTGAGATAAAAATAATCTGTTTGGTTCACATATCCTCCAATCTGCAAATACAAAACACCTTTTGATTTAAAATCAAATCACCCAAATGCTGTTTATCTGCTGCAAGTCAGCAGAAAAAGTGCTGAGCCTCAAAATAACCAAACTGCTTTATCAAGGCTGGGCTTTCTTTGCGTTTGCAGTGTGTAAGTCTAAAGGAACAAACAATAAATTTTTCAGAAGTTTTTGCTCAGACTGTACGTTCAGATTTAATGTGACCGAGTCTCCTACCTTACAGGACTGTGTCTGCTGTCTGGATCCCGGGCCGTAACCGATCCCACTTCAGTTCCACTCGGTGAGTTCTCGTAAACATCCAGGATATAATAATCCATAGAGAAGACGGGGGCTTCGTCCACATCGCCCACTGTGATTTTAAGGGTAGCCGTGTCTTTGAAAGCGCCCAGGTAGGAAAACCGTGGATCCACATGTGTATTCACTCCTTCGATGTGCAGCATGTAGGTCTTCTTCCTCTCATAGTTCAGGGGCTGCAGGGAAAATAAAACGACACTAAACCTTTGTTTGTGGCACAAAAGAAAGCTGTGAGAATTCTGTATAAAAATGAATGCAAGAGAACAAACAAACTGTCAACTCAATCAAATACCTTGAAACTAAGTGATTTGGTAAAGACAGAAAGAGACTATTGGCAATTAATTGACAAAAGTTCTGCCTTAAGCTCAAGTGACAGAAATAAAGGAAGGAAATGTGATTTCAAAGCAAACCTGCTTTAAAACAAATGTGCATTTTAGTGCATGGAGTAAAATTATGGATTTTTTGAATGATGAGTTGAAAATGTTCTACCATAAATCAATTCAAAACACTTTATGAGGAAAAAATGCTTAAGTCAAACACTTTTGAGGTAAAATGAGAATGATCTACTGTTTGCAACTCATATTTTAATTTACACATTTTTTTTATTTTACAATTGAGGAAGACACAGGTTGATTCAAGATTAAATGGTAAATGTAAGAGAATGTAGATTAAATTAATAATGAAATGTGTTGTATTCAAGTGAATAAACTGATTGAAGTGTACATATTTCTTTTGTAAAATGGCTGCCACTCAGGATGATATTTCATCAAAATAACCTTTAAAGAGTATTTCATTCGCTGTGTGAACATTGTAGGTGTCTTATAAAGCATGTCGGATCCAAGAACATTTGATAAGCACAATATGAGGACCTCACCATGGTGAGGATTCTTAACAAGGCGCTATTGGTCAAAACTAAATGAAAAAAACAACAAAAAAAACTCATATACCAAGAGCACCACCTGGGAACATTCATTTCTAAGTCAAAATTGTTCATCATGTGCTCTGAAATTCTGAGAAATACTTTCTCCTTGAACTTGACAGAACTGGTTTGGAAAACTGATGGACAGACAGATGGATTCGGAGAGCAGCCGGTGTTTGTGTGGCTGAGGGACAAAGCCACAGATGAATGGCTGAAATCTGGGGATATGTGAAACCCCCTCTTAAAACGCTTCCGGCTATTTTAATAGTTCAAACACCAAATATCCCCCAGTAAGCATTAATACCCTCTATGGAAACCATGTGAACACTACTGCACAAGCTAAATTCTTGTTTTCCCAGGTCCACTTAATCAGCAGTAAATGGTCCTATAGAGTCAAGTAGCATTGGACCCAGGTATTTCATTTGAAAATTTTAGATATCCTAATACAAGAAATCCACAAATAAGTGACTCTACAAATACTGAACCACAAATAAACGGGGATCCAACATACAAAACGAGAACATTTAATTAAAATGTAAAAGTATATCTCCAAGACTCTTGTAAAAAAAATTACTACTTTCTTCTTGTGGTCAAAAATCTTACACTACAGAGTATTTAAGCAACTTTTCATTTCAAAAATCTGATAAAATTTCTTTTACCATCCAAGTACAAATAGCCACAGTACATTTTTATTAGACGTCAGAGTAAAAAAAAGAACCCAAACTGTACATACAGCCTGTCCTGACATGATGGGCCTGACTTTAAAGTCAGCACAGATACTGAAGGCTAAAACTTTATGGTTCTGGGTCAAATTATCCCTCCAGGTATTTGTATCTCCATAAAAACTTCCTTTCATTTGATGCCTGTGAACAAACCATGGACACCAGCCGCTTACCTTTCTCAGGCTGATGATTCCCTCCTTTGTGTCTCTGTCTGTGGATATGGAGAACATGTTGGCGCCCTCCGAGTTGACGATGCTGTACCTAATGTCCGCGTTAACACCGAGGTCTTCATCGTTGGCTTTGATCTTCCCCACTGGTTTCCCAACTTGAGCAGATTCTGGGACATACAGCTGGTAATTTTCTGTGAATGAACATCCATTTATATTCACTTAGAGAAAGAAAAAACAAATCAACTTAAAAATCTCTACTGCACCAAACAGTTGAATATCTATCTGACTGTTTACCGAAAAGCTTGGCTAAGCAGTTTGACTCTGTCACTATTTGTTCCTGAGGGAATGTCATTAAAAATACTCTGCAGTGCTTCAATTGACATTAAGCGCTAAACTGTGGTTGATAGCACTGCAATGAAGCAGATATTTATTCAGGGAAATGTTGATGGTTCTTTGCTGCAGAATAAATGGGAAGCTCGTTGCTGAAGGGCAATATTCTTGATGATGCTCTGTCGTTACTTACATTTTTCATTATAATCGAGAGAATTCAGCCTGGAAAACAGAGTGGTTTGAGCAATATTCATCTGGTTTTGCAAATTATAGAAAACAAAATAAATTTAGACTTCTGAGTTCAAAAGTTTTGATAAATTACAATAAGAATTACTGACTGATATTATTCATTAATGTTCATGTTCTTCAGCAAAAAGCTGCTAGTCACTCTGTCCCTATTACTGGAGCTTGTTTCTTGCTTAAATTAATTTTTAAACTTTTTATTTCAGAGGCGATCCTTTCATCTTTTACCGATGAAAGGATTGCACGGTTTGTAAAAATACTTTTTAGGTTATAAAACTGCACCAGGTAATTCTTGTTGAAAACTTCTTTCAGCTCAAGGCTGGAGATGTTTCAGAGCGGTGCCGTGCTCGGTTTGACAACAAGCATGGCTTTGAAAAATGATTTTAAGCAGGAAGGGAAAAGCAGAAAATACTTCAGCTCAACCATAAGCTTCACATATCCAACCTAAATGGGACAATTTCTTCAAGTTTGGTAAGCCACGTATAGAGAAATCTGCTTTTTTTGTTGATAACTCCACTGTTACAGTACTTACTTTGGGGAAACTTGGGTGGGTTGTCATTGACGTCTGTCAGGGTGACGTTGATGGTGGTGGAGCCAGAGAGCCCTCCAACTTGGCCTGCCATGTCTTTGGCTTGAATCACAACCGTATAGTGTTCTTTGGCTTCTCTGTCCATTTTTGGTAAGGCGGTTCTGACAATTCCTGCAAATTTAATGCAAAAAAGCAATTTAAGATGATAAAGATAACATGTGGAACATCTAAACATTCATTTGTTGTTTGAAAATTGCAAGACCAATGCACCCCCATTCTGGTTCTTATGAAGGAGGTTACAGCTTAAACTCTGCTTATGTGATATGAATTTGTTCATTTATGTCAGGTCATGAGGATCCATGCACTACAGTCTGACTCCCATTCAAAAGAAGAGAAAACCTGAGTCACTTCAAGAGTCGAGGAAGAAAAAATAATTACTTTTTTGTAAATAGAGTATCTGAGATCAACTAAAGCCTCGTTTCACACATTTCCCACAAAGGAAACAAAAAACGGACCCAAAAGATTCTGTAATAGAACAGAGTGAATGAAAAACTGGGCCATGCTTTAGAGAGTCTAGATAAAGTTAAAAGGTTCATTTTCATAATTACCATCCAGACTGAACACAAAATAAGACGGTTAAACGTCGGAGCTTTGTGCATTTTGCATCTATCTACAAGTTTTGGGGTGTACATTTTCACAAACTATGATTTTCGAATCATCAAATGTATTGAATAAGTTACTATACAGTGATTAACACTGTGTTACTGCTCAGAATATGATCAACACATAATCTGGTAACAGGTTAATAAAACTCATCCATAACTGTATTCCATCTTTTCGTCACTTCCCTTTATTTTTCCACTGCAGTGTAATGTTTCATGCTTGTTTGCCGTTTTATGTTTTCATCATGCAAATCAATTTAATTTGCTTTATTGACATGTGCAATACAAATAAAACCCCTTGCCTATTGTAGAATTAAAATGTAGTAAAAACCTGGTGACAGCAGCAGAGAAGCTGCTGTATTTTAGGAGAAGATTTTTGGTACATATAAAAAAATAAAAACAAAATTCAAACTTTACATTCAGGTTTTAACAGAATGCTAATGGATCATTTATATACTAAAACTATCAAATTGATACTGGGGGTATCTTCTTTTTTTGATGAATAAGAATATTATTTTTATTATCATAAAAGAATAATAAAATATATGTGTTAATATACTGACTGTATATATACTTCACATTTTGTAAATAATATTGTTCGTAAGACAGATATTTCTTTCCTCCCAAATTTTCAGGTTTATTTCATAGTACTGAATGTAATAATGAGCCTCTTTCATCTTTAATTCTGTAGATCCTTGATCGCCTTTTCCTTCCGATTCTATTACAGCTAAATATGCTTTGCAATCTTCAATCATATTATACTGTAACACCCTGAGGCTCTTGCACTATCACATTTATTCATAATGCAGAAAACAGGATGCTCAGCCGTGAACCTTCATAATATGATATACGATTGGATCTCTGACTAAAAAGAAACCGTCCCTGCGACACAGCAGGAGCCTAAAACAAAAGATGAGTTTGCTCCCTGTGTTGACTTTTTAAATAAGGGTTTTGTGGCACGAGTGGCCTCTATTTGCAGAAACCAGACAGGAAATGGGCAGAGGTGCAGCAGGATCTTATAAGGTCAATGTGTGCTACTTTATGTCTTCCAACAACTGTTAACAGGGGAATTTACAGCCTTGGCTTTTGCACAAAAAAAGAAAGAAAAAAAAACACCACATAGGACAAGAATCCATATGTTCACACTTGTTTTGTTGTAAATTGTGTTTTTGACTGGCGCCAGGACATTGTGGTCACCGCTGACCTTGTGCCTGCAACAGATTTAGAGATTATACAGAAACATTGAGACCTTGAGGTAAACAAAACACGGATACAATGACTAAATGGATGTCAGCGCACCAAAACGTGTAAAAAACTATAGACCATAATTCTTTTCTTATTGGTATGTTGATAATTATGTGAGAATAATTATCCCAAACATTCTGTGACTCTATCTTGGCCCTAAGAATCCTGAAATATTATGGTGACTGTATGATGTTTTATGACTTTGTACTGTTGTGGTTTTATGAAGTAAAACACTTTGAAGTGCCTTGGAACTCGAATGTGCTGCACAAATACACTGAATTGATTGATTGATTGATTGATCTTGAGGCATAATATTTAGAACTCAGAGCAGAACATTGCAAAGGGATGTTATGACTTGTTCCCCAAAAGTAATGCTCTGATGTTTTATATACAGCCCAGTTTGCAATGTCTTGAACTTGTTACAACCAAAAACCACACAGTTCAAATATTCTCTACATTTCGGTTCCACCTGACTCAACCACGTTTTGTCCCATCTAAGCTGGCTCTCAGAATGGCTTCAAGGCAAAGTTTAAGTAAGATTTCTTAAGGATTTCTGTGTGTAGTAGTAACGGTAGAGCTTACAACCAGCCGTTGTCCATCCTGAGCTGTAGATCACTTCAGGTCCTCCAGAGTTTTCATATTCAACTTGGCTTTTTTCTGATTAACGCTGGTCTTTTTTGAGCCTGTCAGTTTTGACAATACGTTTGATATATTTGAGAAATCAAGCTGATTATTCATACCATTATTCACACCTTACACAATTTCTGCACTTGTATAATATTGGTTAGTCAAAATAGTAAATACATTTTTGTGGCCTTGTTTAGGTCATAATCATTTACAGCATTTGCAATTATTCTTTTTTTTTTTTTTACAATAAAATGAAAGTACATCAAATTTATTAAGATGTCTTTGAAATACTCTGTCAAGCTAAAACTCAAACTATTTCATGGTTCTCCGTTTCAATCCAAGCAGCTTGAATTTCACCAAACCCCATTTAGGAGTTAATGGATTCAGTTTTATTATTTCCTGTACTTCACAAAAGAGCCAGACATTGGCGTGTTACACAATAGATCATTTTCCTCTCTTGTGCTTTCAGGACTCTATAGACAGAAAGTAATCCTTTCGCATCAGGCTGAATAATCATTAAAAGTGGGTCAAGAAGCCAGGCAGGCAACAGTATTAAGATCTGAGGTTACACATCATCCGTCACGGTGAGGCTGGCTGACGTCCAGGCCACTGATAGTGAACCTGGATTTACCAGGAGGTAATCAACAGAAAGGGCTAAATATAGGTGGTGGATGTAGGTCTGTCTAAACAGAAAACTTAGAAAGCTGTAATCAAGATTTCACCTGTCAGATGAATTTGCAATTTTAATGTAACCTTTCAAATATAAACCTGTCAAGTTGAAGATATTCCAGCAAGTGAGCAGTAAACAGAATTTTCTACTCTTGTATTAGTACGAATAAGGATTCATCCTCTTTATGATACAATAAAAAGGGGGACTGGAGTGCAGCTGATGAAAAAGACAAGTTTTCAATATAAAATGAGACAAAACACTCCATTCATAAACTTCTACCTCAAGGCCACAAGTAGAACCAGAGGCTGCGTTGTGTAAAATAAAGGAATAATAGGTTGAACCACTTTCGCTCTTAATAAAGTCCATGGAACTATATGGTGGCAGTTCATTCTCAAGTAGCAACAACTGCTTTAACAGTGTGGTTCTGTGCATATTACCTCTGCTTGAGAAGATACAGCAATAAGTAGGGCAGCAAAGGAAGCTGCTTTTATTTCAAGGCATGTGACAGAATTTAATTTACTTTGGCCTACAAGGAGAATCCTCACTAACGAAGGTTGATTTTTGTAGTCAACTGCAGATCCATTTTACTTTCTGATTCACACTGCAAGACAAACACAAACTTACCAAGCATTTAGGTCAAGCTTACAAACAGAAAACAGAAAACTAAAGAGATTGAAAGAAAAAAAGACCTTGACATTTCCAAATCAGACATCCTAACTTTTACAACTACACCCTAAAATCCTGTTAATGAACTTCATAAAGGATCCAAGACAAGAGGCAGCCATGGAAAAGACAGAACGCTCCATCCAGAGATGATCTTAAACCTGAGCTGAGGATAAGACATTAAACTTTTCTATGCTTCATTTTCATTATGTTCCCAGAACATAACAAAAATGGTGTCGTACCCTCCAAGATGTGGACATACATTGCAAAAACATGACATTTTACCAACTAATTTTGGTCTAGTTAGTTTCCAGCGAAAATATCAAGTACATGTGAAATAAAACAAAACTAACTTTAAAGTAACTTTTCAACCAGACATAGGAGCTTATTTTAAGTAAATAATTCCTTAATATTGATGAAAAATGATGATTTCATTAGTTTATAGAAGGAAAGTCTGAAGACACAACCCATCCTTTAATGACACATAAAAACAGCAAATTATTACTGCTGGTAAAGTTCAATAATGCGAAAAGACATCATGAAATTCTGTCATACGTTCAAGACTTTGATAAACTGACAGACTGAAAGGGTAATGGCTTCTAAGAAAAAGAAAAGATGCAATGCTTTATATAATACAATGCAGTTTTTCCAACTCCCACAGGGAATGAAAACACATTTTCAACCAAACATTTTCAAGACTCACAACCTGAGTAGCGTATTGGCGTCAAAGCGTTCTGCTGAAATGCCAGGTCTCAGCAGGGATCTGCTGCTGTTCTTTGTTCCAAAAACTAATCAAAGTGCTGCTAACAACTTTCCTGTAATGATACAAGCCCTGCAAACTGCACTGAGAGTCCCTAGTTATTACCCTCAGCCTTAGCAACATTTGACCTTAAGTCCTTGAGACACACTACTTGGAAAGTGGTCAAACTTTTTGAGTAAAATCCACTCTAAGATGGACGACCTGACCTTTCAAATTTCATATTACCTCTTTGTTCATAAAGGTGTGACATTCCTGAACAATATTTCACAGCTGGAACCAAACCAATAAGCACATACAAAAAAAAAAAAAGAGATTTTCTTTCTGTGGCTACGAGAATTTTGCTTTTATCCACCAGCAGAGAGAATGACCAACTGTGAGTCACACAAAGTAAAACAAATAGTCTTAAAGGTTTTCACACCTTCAGACTTTTTCAGACTTTTTTCCATGTTGAATCCCAAAATGTACACTGAGAATCTAGAAGATCAGCAGCACAGCAGGTCAGGGAGAAAGATGAGGAGACGCTCGAATTAGAGATGTTTTTAAAACAACATCGCAGGTGGAGAGTCTACTGACGGGACGTCTAAGAGTTTTTGGTTAGGAGGAAAAACATTGCAAGACGAAAACACCACAAGCTAAAAATGTAGAAAAGGTTTCTCTCATTAGATGAGACTCAAATCTACCATGTTTGGTTTGTGTGGTGGATATATTAAACTGCATATTTCCCAAAACAAGTGTTGCAACAATTGAAAAATAAAAAAATACTACGAGGTGCTCATATTACATTCTTTCACATCTATGATTATAACATTGGCATCACTCTCTGTGTCCTTTAATGTGTTTGGTACAATTATGTGTGTCGAGTATGAGAATCCACTGCAGTTAAATTAAATCCAACATTCTGGATGTAATAAAGTATATCATATTTTTTACCGTGCAATATTACTATTGTATTCAATGATATGAAGTGTTTTCATCTGGTTTCTAGTACAAATATCTTAATACACTTGAAATAAGACAAAACTAATTGACAGGAAATTTTTCAGCTAGATATAGGAGCTCGTTTTACATAACTTTCATTAAATACATTAAGGCATTTTCTCATTTTACAAGTGAAATATTCTGCCAGTGGAGCTTTTCATCAACATGTAAGGAATATCGACTTGAAGACAGTTGTGTCTCATTTCAAGTGAACCAAAAATACTTGATAAGATTTTGTGTTTTTGCAGTGTAAGCAGATAATTCAGGCTCCATACCTGAAAGGACTTGTAGCTGTAATGCTTGTGTAAAGTATTGACTCAGGGGTCTGAATACAAAAGCACCTTTCACACTTTGGAAAAGACTGATTGATTGGTGTTGGTGTGTCACAGAAAATGCAAATGACACTGAAGTTCAAGGGGTTTGAATACTTTTAACACTGTAAAAATGTCATCAAGGTTTGGTTGCAAAGTTTTCTCTGCAGCCTCTTCATTCGTAAATCAAATTATCTTCCAACACTGAAAAAGTCACTGGGGCATTCTTAGGAAGGAAGCAGGAAACACACATCAGTGTTCTGACACAAAGATCAGACCTCTGATCTCTCTTCCCAGCTCAGCTCTGAGCCGCATCGCCTCAGACCGTCTCTCCTAAATCTCTACGGTGCCCCAACGTTAATTCAGAAAATAATTGAGAAAGAGCCGACTTCCATGAACCTGGCCTCATCTGACACGGTGAGGTGGTTAGCCTTTTCCTCAACCTCCTCAGTCTATTATAGTCGATACTATCGCACTATCCACCTCTTTGTCTGGCGGGAAACTTCTAAAGGAGAACAATCTCCCAAGTGAACAAAAAGGATTATAGGAGATTACTAAAGCACTCTTCAATCTCCAGCTCTAGGAATCTTGGTTTTTTGGCTCATCTAATACAGTCTTCATGCGAGTACAGTTGGAGTTTGAGGGGAAAATGTTGGATGAAAGCAGCAGCTGAATTTAAGAAGTCATGAGAGCATTCTCCTCCTAACAGGTACAATAAAGACATTTTTATACAGTTATTATATAAATACAAAGCCAGGAGAAGTGAGAGTCTCTGAAGATTTATTCCTCTTTTTTGGCTTTTACATCACACTTAAATGTTTAAAATAGAATAGAATAGAATATTGATCTCCAATAATAAATCATTTACTAGTTAAGCTAGGTGTTAAATATTAATAATACAAATATAATAAGCGATGAAATTGGTGAAATACATACATATACCTAAGAGTGACGCAAGTATTTCAAATGACTGAATATAAATAAAATAATAAGCTTGCACATGCAATTATGTTCATCTATAAATAATCTATAAATGACTGCAGAGAAAATTTGATCCGAGTTAGGATTAAATGAACTACAAACTGCACTTTTTCAAAAGAATATTTCATGTACAATGTGCAGAAATAAGGTTCAGTTGCCTATTCAAAGTGAAATACCATTGAAAAAAGAAACCATTAAAAAAAGGAAACAAGGATGTACACCAAATAAAAAGACACTTTTTCCCTCACTGTCCAAAGTTAAATCAACCAAACTTCTCTTTTAGATTTGTTAAAATTACTACAATTATTTCAATTTGCTAATGAGAAAAAGTAAATGTCAGATATTTATTTATTAGTATCTAAAGAAATCAGTTTATTTATTTAATTACTTTATTTATATACTTTGTCATCAGAGAGACAAACTACTTAGAAAAAGGTCGATTTTTTACAGTAAAATCCACATCAAGATGGACGACCGGACCGTCCATCCCTCTCTGTTCATCAAAGTGCAAATGTCGTCTGGAATCACTTTATAAACAATTTCAATTAAATCGACCAAATACTCTAAATAATCTTAGTTCTCAAACATTGCATTTAATTCAGTTTATTCAAATTTGTTTAAAAGGTTTTCTATCCCTGGATTGCATCAAGTCCTTGACTTGTGCCATTTATTCTTCCTGGACACGAGACAGTATATAATCGATTGCATCGTGTCATTGACTTTAGAGAGATCTTTTATATTAAAGCATGTGGTGACAGTGGGGAGGAAAAACTCCCCTCACACAGGAAGAAACCTGAAGAAGAACCAGAACCTGGCTACGTGTCAGCAACCGTCTGCCACGTCTGACAGGGGGTTAGAGAAGACAGCAGATACTCAAAAAACAGAATAACTGATGGTGGTAGTTTCTATGTTAATGGAAAGTAAAATGCTAATAACAGGAGAGGGAGAAGGTTTAGTTGTTCGCAGCTAGAACCTCCAAGAAAGCATCACAGCCAAACAGAATGCAGGGACATTACTATGAGAAGTCTGTGGAAGAAAACCCAAAATGTTTGACATGTTGAAGGCAATTCTACCAAATACTGACTGACCAACACGTTTGGTCTGATCAGACGGTGAGGATAAAAGGTGTGTTGTTCTGTTGGGTTTATGCAAACTTATGGTTTTAACTGTGGATAATGTGCCATCCTAATACCTTTAAACCCTTTAAGCAATTCTAGAAAATAAAATAAATTCCTCCACAGTTATGTTAAAGACGCATAGCTGGTTACTGTAAACACTTAAAGTTTTGCTACTGCTACCAAGAGAGGTACAGTTAGTTTCTGGGTTTAAAGGACAATTCAGTTTTCAAATCAAGCCGGGTTGTTTAGGATTACTTTTATTCTTTTTATAATTTGAAAGTGCTGATGTGATTAAAATTTTAAAACAAAATAAACCTGTAATGGGTAAAATATATTTTAGTAGTAATAAGTCTTGGAAGGAACTGCTTGGACTACATCACCAATGATTGGCGTCGGGAAAGATTTTCCTTGATTTAACCAGAGCAAACGCTTAATCCACTAAGTGCAGAAACATCCTGATCTGTGTCAGCTCCTTCAATAAACTCAAACACTCACAAATCCCAGATCAGCAGTCAAATTAGCCTATTTAGGATTGAAAGGGGACTCTGGGCTTCGGTAATGTAGAGAGTCTTTGCATGCGCGGGTGTGTGTGATGGAGTACAGATGTGAAGCGCGGTTAAGGGGTATTCGAGCGTGAGTCTTGAGAGGAACAGCCTTGATGTCTCGGCGGGTAAGTGACAGATGCACAGTGGTGAAGGGGAAGACAGGAGTTATGGCCAAACTATAAAAAGGATGAATGCAGCACCACGTCTCAGATGTGCTTTCAGCTGAGATATAGAAAGTGCTTCACCAAATTCCGCTGGCTTGCAGTTTTGAGATTTGCAAACCATGTAATCAAGTAAATCCTCTGCAGTGAATGTTGTTGAACACAGTTTGAATGTCACTAATCTTGCTACAACAGCCCAGTTATATTTGCAAATACAATATTTCCTCTGGACTGGTTTGCATTCGTTGGTCGTCACTAATTCTCTGCTCTCCTTGTGCGTCGCGATGAGTCTCAACATGTACTGCAGGCGGCAAGTTTATGGATCTTCACCCAAAATGATGATTTTTAACCGTTTTTCAAAACTACCCTGATTGAATATGCAAAAAAAACAAACTTTTACCAAGTATTGGTCTAGTTTCTTGAGCAAATATCTTAGTGCATTTGAAATAAGGCAACTTGAAAGTAACTTAAGCAAGAAATGGGAGTTTGTTTTAAGTCAGCAATTCCCTAATATTATTGAAAAACTATTAGTTCCACTGACAGATTACTTCACCTGAACATGAAAAAATGCCTTTTTGAAAGTGAAACAATTTCCAGAGGAACTAGCAACTTTTCATCAATATTAAGGAACTAATGACTTATAACAAGCTCCTATATGATGCTGAAAATGTACATATAAGTCAGTTTAGTCTTATTTCAAGTGTACTAAGATATTTACACTAAAAACTGGACCAAATACTGAGTAATATTTGGTGTTTTTTCCAAAACTGAAGCACCAAATGAAGTAAACTAAATGATTTGATTTACTTTCCAATGATGATTCCTAAGGAAAACAAACAGCAATCCCTGCAATGCCAGCCAATAGCATGTCAAGTAGCATTGCACTTTTTTATTCCACCATCCCAAACTGCGTTGTCTTCTGCATATTATAGATATGCTCAACAGAATGAAAAAAATACAAATAAAGAAATTAACAAATTTTCTGTGAATAATTTGGTGTTACTTTCCACAGAGAAATCAAATTGTGAATAGGTTGGAGATTGCTGTATGACAAAACAATTCAACTTATGTTTTATCACACCTCAGAATTGAATTTATTTATTTTTTTAATTCAGGGTTTTCTCCATACATGCATTTGGTGTAAGAGTTTGTTGGTTTTTGAGCAATGGCCACATCCTGTGTGGGACCGCCTTCCCAGTCCAGGGTTTACACATGAGTCTTGCTTTTGTTCTGGGGTTGAAATGCACACTTTGCTCATCTCTGAAACAAAAATCTGTTCCTGATTATGGATTATCATACTCCCATTAAGCTTTTGGAAAATAAAAGGCGGATCGGCTTGGTTCTCTTCCTGACATGTTGACTGATGATGTCACACAAGGAATGTTTATTTGGGACGTTTCCTTAAAGCATATCTAAAAATGTTTGTTTTTTCATACACTGTAAGTTAACGTGTGGTTTCAAATGTAGTTCAGGCAGCCAAACAGAGAAACTGGAAGCTGAAACTGTTCATTAGCACTGACTGAAGGAGTTGAGTTCCCTGCTCGGCTGTCACCTCTGCCTCGCCCACTTTTCTCTTCCCCAGTCGGGTTTTTGGGAGTCTTTCTCGAATGCAAATCAGCATGTGCAAACCAACGTTCAGGACCGCTGCCTTCGCTCGCACCACATCCTGCCTACCAGCATGACTGATTGGACCCGAGTCACAGTACCGGGCTCTAATCAGGCGCCAACAATCAGCTGCACCTGCTGCAGAGAAGTGCAGCTAATCTGTCTGTCAGGGTGGCTGTGGTTTCATGTGAGCAGCTTGCTGTCATGGCTCCCGGTGTTTTATGTTGACTCGCTGGTGATTACAAGTCACCAGTTTGGCCAGTTATAGTGACTGGTTTTTGTTTTTATTTTTCTGTGAATTTAGCTGCAGCCGTTTGAAGCGCAGTGCTGACACTGTATTTGTGCAAATCGGTGTGTTTCCTCAGTGAGCTTTTTTTAGGTGTTGGGACACTGGATTTATGCTGGGACTGCAGAAAAGACCAAATCCTGTTCAGTCCCCTGTTCTAATGCAGATGATGATGTTTGGTCAAGCTGCAAGGCTGACTCTCCCTGAAGTAGTTTAATATCATCTAGCACTTTACATGTTTATTCATTAGAAGAGGAGAGAGAAAGGTTTAAAATTGCACAAGCGTTTTGTCGACAGTGGGTCCCTTTTAGGACAAATTTCCTCTTTTTGAACAGGTGAGGCCTTCCTTTTCATATAAAAAAGTACTTGTATTTTCATAACTATGTAAATTTGATCAAATAAAAGTTCTTACTCAGAAGTAGATGTCTGTGTAAATAAGTGAACCATGTTACCAAGAAGAGATGACAAGAAAAAAAAAATAGTCTGGAGAAAGAAGCTGGAAAACAATTAACCTAAACCTTTTTATGTAAATTTTTTTAAAAATCAGGAATAAAAAGTGTGAGTAATTTTTCAGACACATTGTTGAATCTGTTATGAAGAATCACAGCAGTTTGAAAGCAAAAGTCCTGGGTTTGAATCCTGGCCAGGGGTCTTCCTGAGTGGACTCTTCCTCTCCTCCCTGTGGGTGTGTATATATGAATCAATAGAGCGCCTCAAATATTGTGAATGCTTTCTGCAGTGAACAGAGGCCAGCGTAAATTGTTTTTTTAAAAGTCCACAGCCGTATATGTTCTGACAGTCTCAAGTCAAAGGACTATACTTTCCCCTCTTGGCTCCTCAATAATTTCCAATACAAGCATCACTGGCTACACGCCAGCTGAAGGTCTGTGCCATCTTCACTTAGGTCCATAACAAATTCAATCGTATCCCAAGTTTCCGCCTGTTTCTGCATTTTAGATGAAACCATCACAGTCCTGTCAGTTGTGATTCCATCATGGCTTTGGTTCTTTTTCTTGTAGGGATGAGAAAATGCCTCCGTGTGATTTCAGCCGTAATTATAAAGAAGTATGAACTCATTTCTTCTCACCCTTTAGCACATCTGTAAGTGACTTTGAGATGTCAACCGTCTAAAAGAATTAGCCTTTGATTTAGCAAATAGGCCCGTTTGACTGTTACACAATTAATGTCTGCTAATCAAACTGAGGCAAAAATTATTATTAGCTCAACGCATTCTGAAAACATATTTTTTATTTCAAACAATAGATAATGGGCACATCATATAATGTCACAATTTACCACTGCTACACAAAATTGTGAACAAAAATACCATTTTGGTCCAATTTCTTTCAAAGTTTGTCTTTGTTCATTTTCTGAAGTGAGCAGCCTTCTGAAAACACTGACTGAACGTGGAACCTTTTTATTCCGTGGGCTCTAATTTGCAGCAAGTGTGAGAAAATATATTCAGTATATGCAGTGTTTTAAAATGGCATTGAGAAAGTTCCCTTACAATATATTGTCATTTCACAGCATCCAGGAGGGAAAGTGTGAATGAATATCTGGGTGCAGACAGGTGCTTTGTGCTTTAAATGAACATGAAAGCGTTGCAACCTTGACTGCAGCTGGTTCCTGGCATGCAATGGGAACAAAACAAATAAAAAAAAAAAAACACCTTGAGCTGCTGATGGTGCAGCATTAATCCCAACACTGTGCATAATGTCAGCATGCAGCAGGAGGAAAGAAAAAAATATTGTTTTTATTGATGCTTGCTGCCTCAGACATATGTGGGTTCAATTCCTTCAACAAAAAACAAACACCCAGTGTTTGCACTGTAAATGCATGCGTCCGTATGGACAGCTAAGTCAACAGCCTTGACGGTCAACCTGGAGACACTGTATGCAAAGCAAAGTGTACATGAGGCAAGGCGTAATTAAACAGTACGCCTTGCCTGGGACACGCAGAGGAAAGAATGGCTCTACAGGGACAGACTTCGTCCACACACACAAAATCAATTCTGATTAAACAGTTCAACGTTACTGCCAGGGATTAAGCTGTTTTCTATGTTAATTTCATTTATAGTGTGACCATAACAGGTGTGGGTTGTGTAAGCAGAGATTCCACATTTCCACTGGGAAGAAAAGATTTACAGTTGATAACTTCAGGGAGTTTCACACTATAGTCCATCTGCCTTGTGCAATAATAATGTTGGATGACATGATGCCAGAAAACATGCTGCAGCATCACCTTATCATGCAGCTTAAACTGTAAGCAAACAAAACCTGCCACAGATTTTTAGGACACGTTGGAAAAACTCCATGACGACGCAGTGACCCAACAATAACATGGATTATTCTCACAGCATCCAGTGCTGTCTGGACTATCAAGATTCCTTCATTCCTTCAACAAACCACATGCTTGAAACTGAAACTGACTGTATTCATAAATGAAGAAAGTGACGTCATGAAAAAAACTAACATATCTTGTCCAGATGATGAAGAACATTAAGTTTAACATCCTTGATCCCAACACACATGGACTACTCAGAGCAAAGTAAAAACAAAACGCACTTCAACCAAATTCCACCTCGTAAGAAGCCTGGACTCATTTTGCTCTTGATTGTGAGAAGCAGCATGTTTTGGTACATATGTCAAGACAGATGTGTTGAATTTTAATTTCCAGCTACTCTGAATTATAAGCCTAAACAGCTGAAAAGCTCACATATGTAAACTGAAGAATGAATCAGAGTTACAGTAGCATCTGCATTGGCTCTTAGCTGCAATAGCTTAACTTCATTAAGCAGCTGCAAGCCATTACGGATATTAAAGCCATATTTAGTGAGCATTTCCAGAGCTGTAATAAACGTTCATGATTGCTTTGGAGATAACTCCATCTCTATTTGTGACATCTTCCCATGTTGAAGAGATCTCTGCCGTTTCATGCAGTTTGTCAGCAGTCAGACACGTCTGCTTCTGCTTCTCCAGTCATTCTTGGATCTGAGGGGATGTTATCACACCAGCCAGGGCAGGAGAAACAAAACTGAGTGAAAGTGGTCACTTTGACTCCTGCTGAGGATTTGGGTCAAGTCCGAGGAAATCCCTTATGTCTTTCTTCAGCGCCATGTGTGTGTGCCAAATGCCATGATTACCTTCTGTGCTTAAATAATCTTCAGTCACTTCTATGTCAGGATGCCAGCCTTTGCTCAGAGGGGAATACGTTGCATGTGTGAGCGCTCATATAGCGCCCCCCGAATAGTCTGTGAATTTCCCATGAAGGTGTCTTTGCAGGTTAAGCATAATGGACGCCGAGTACAGGAGGATGTGAGGACGTGTAAGCATGCTAATGCACCGTGAGACATCTGCAGAAGTGGCTTCATCTCTCCGGCGGGGGGCTGGAACGTGGCGCTGCGCCAGCACAACCGCTTTAATACCCGAGCCGAGCGTGTAAAGCATCAAACCAAAGTGCAGCTCGCCGCATGCGTGCGTCCTCCGCTGACCAACAGGAGTCCGGCTGCTAATTTTAGAGACAAGGCCGGTGTGCCAGTGACAAAAAAAAGGCAGCAGGCCTACTTGTATAAATTAATATGTGTGGGTGGAGTAGTGCTGTGTGGAGAGAGCAACTGGCTGAGGCCTTCCATCACGTCCCCATCCTCTGCACGCCCCACGCCCAATTAGAAGTCAGACAAGCTGCAGCGTCAGCTCAGGCAAAGTGAGGCATCGGATTCATCCAGAAGGTCTCAGTTTATGGGCAAACGGAGGGAAAAACTGCACATATCATCCTTTTATCTCCATAAAGAATGATTAAAAAACATCAGGTTACAAGTCGGCTTGCCACAATAACACATTTTGCTGGGTGAAGTTATTGAAGTTATTGCAATAACTTCAAAGACAATATTAATATTGTTGTTTTGAGACCATTTTCAAGTAATATGTATAATAGTCCAAGTACACCTGAACGTTTAACACTGGAACTGGAGGGGCTTTTCAATCTCCAAAATAAATGAAAAAAGCAACAAATAAAATGAATTATAAAGTGTCTGTAAACAAAAACGGGGCTAAATGAGACCAAAACACCCGAGTGAAGTAAATTATGCAAATGGATATTATTGAGCTCATTTTAATTTATCATATGATTAATTGATTAATTGATTTATTGCTGATTGCGACAGGCTCCAACCAACCAACTAACCAACCAACCAACCAACCAACCAACCAACCATCCATATCTTTGCAAGTTTTATATTGTAGAAATATGTTACATAAAGTTACAAAAAAGTTGAATTAATAACTTTGTATTAAGTCAAAAAGGCAAAAACTTGATGCAATCAGCTGGGCTTCCTCAGAAACAAACCTTTTAAACTGATTTGAATAATGAAGTGAACTAAATGTACCGTTTGAAATGTTTGTGTGATTGAACTGAAAAGTGCCTCAAGAGGACAGAAAGTATGGGATGTTAAAGTGAACAATGTGTTGAAGTGTGTGAAAACATTGGGTTTCCACTGCAATAACAAAACACAGGATGTGTATTCACTCTAAAAATCTGCCGCTGTGGAACGGTTTCATTAATTCCCAATCGTCTTTCTTTTCCTCATGGTAAAGTCAAATCGTACAGCTGTTCATTTGTATTATTCATTCAGCATGAAAATTCCCGTTTCACATGGGCGGTGCGGTCTCTCCGGAGGTGGCAGTGTGTCCCAGACGGCAATGAATCAAGTCATACAAGAGACGAGTTGTTCAGGTTACCCAACAGCAGCGCAAACTTTAGATGCAAGAGCAGCGCCAGGACAAATGACCGTGTAAGGTTCAGAGATAAGAAATAAAAAAGACCTATACACGCTGAAAATGTTGCATTTTTTACATCATATAAAAGTTATATGTGTTGTACCTTAGAAGGCTTATTAATGTTTAATAGATTATAGAAGACGCCTCTCAAACAAAGGATGAACTTTAAAAGACTGAGCACCGCTGAGCAGGAAACAATGGCTTTCTGGAGAGAGTTCTGCAAATGTCTGCTTGGTCCCAGGAGAACTTACTTATGGTCCACAGTGAGGTTCGCGTGCTGCACAACATGACTCAGCCATAACTGTAGCTTTAACTTTTATGATGTCAGATGTGGTGAAAATAGCACCAGAACGTCCACAGCAAAGATTTCTCACACTTTAAGAGATAAACAACAATAGTTGAACAATACCTTGCAAGAGCATTTTTACCCAACAATCACTGGGTTACATTAAGACAGCAATCTATGTTGTATTTTACTACAATTTTAGATGATAGAACAACAAAATGTGCAGTGGACCTGTGAGGGGATCAAGAGTCATCTTCCATCAACTTCAATTACCTTCAGGCCTCCTCTAAAAACGACTAGAACTGCCTATTTTAAGTTAAAACATTAATATACACAATGTCCATGTTAGAAACCGTAATGGCACCACGGAATCTCATATCTGCAGTTTTCCTTATTTCTGCTCCTGCATTTAATCAACTAGATTGTCTGATTTGCAAATGCTAACCAGTAGCATGTCAAGTGGCTTCTTTTGAATATTTTATATATAATCTACTGAAAAATCTCTGAAAAGTGACAACAGTGAAATTTTCCAGATTTTTAGATAGCAAACTAATAATGATCTCATCTGCATATTCGTCCACCTGAGCTATGAATGTAACACAGCCTCTTAGCTGCTCATTGGATTTTATTCAGAAGCATCAGAGTAACGGGAGCTGAAGAAAAAATATGCTTGTCAAGTCAGAAAGATCTTTGAAAGTCACCTGTTCCTTTTGTCAATGTCCCAGTAAAAACATTCAGGTTTGTAGTTGCCAAAATGTAAAGAAGTTCAAGGAGTGATAATACTTTTGAACATTGTTTTTAGTGCTTCTATGCAAATAGGCGTTTACTGCAACATTTTATCCCCAGCAAGCAGGAATACGGCACCTGTTTTGGGATCCACGGAGAAATATGGCTGTCCTTGTAAAATACTGTAGACTATCCTGGCGCTGTTTCCGTAGGTTGGGTCGTCAGCATCTGTCGCTGTGACTTGCAACACGGACGTACCTAAAAATAGAAGAAAAGAGAAGCAGAAGTGATTTCCTGCTTTCTTTGTAAAAAGGTTTTCGAATGGCAACGTAGGGACACTCGTGTATAATTGTGCGTTGGTTTGAAATCTCCTAGCAACCACTTCTAGAACATTAAGATCCCAGAAGATTTAAGGTCACATGGCTGGAAACAGAAGAACAGTTTAAATACTAGTCAGACTTTAAACAAAGTCACCCTGTGTAATGTAAGGAAACAAGGAGCTGATTTAGCATGTTTCAGCCCTGGTTAACATATGGCTGGAAAAATCCTCTGAGGTTCTTTGATGCCTGCAGTGAGTCTGTGGTGGAGATGCAAGATGCAAAGAAAAAAATATACTAAATAGTCAGAGCTTATGAATAATCATCAAGAAAGAAAAAACAGATTTTTCAGTCTGTGCAACAAATGTAATGGGAACATTTAAAAAATCGTTTTGTACTGTGCATGACCTCCATCACATGCAAGTTGTTGAGAATGTTTTTAACAGCCTTTTCCAAATGAGAAAATATTATGAATGCAATTGCTTTAATGAATTAAAAAAGCACCATAAAACAAAGACACGTGATTAAAAAGCTGAACTAATGCTGACCTTTTACTTAGCAGCTCATTGTAAAAGCAATTGAGGTTCAATTTTACACACCAAGTGTTGCTCACATGGCATTACAGGCTTCATTGACCCCTTTTAATCACATGATGAGTGCGCTGTAATTGCACAACTGGCTTATTTGATGCACTGCTGTATTTATATATGGAAGCACGACGGTGCGATCTGACGTAAGCAGAATGATGCATCCTGCAGCTGCCTGGACTCTCGCCTTGCTTTCCTGAGCTTCTTAGGAAATCACACAGTGAAACTCCTCTGAGTCCTACCAGATGTGATTTTTTTCCCTTTTTTCAGTTACCCGGTGGAGCAGAGTGCAATGTCAGCCACCATAAATCATAAACAGTACACAGCATGCCGGTTAGCTGTGAATGCAAGCAGCCATGCAGGGATGGTTTTAGTGGAAACCATCAACTCCTTTATTGCTTTGCAATCTAAATATGTTCTAAATGAATAAAAGTTAGAATCCAATATTTAACACAGACAGCTTTACTCCTGCTTTTATGAATTCATCTTTAATGAACAGTATCTGTGCAGGCTGCATAAGATAACAGTGCATTCATTAGATATTCACACTTAGACTTAAAGCTGCAGTGTACAACTTTTATAGACAATGTTTTTACAAATTTGTTAAAACTGTTGCTATGTTTGTAAAAAAGTAAAAATCATGCTCCTCAGCTTTCTACATGTAGCTCTACTGACATCTACAGAAATACACAATGAGAAACAACCAATCAGAGCCAGGAGGTGGGTCTTAGTGCTGTTAATTACTCCTGTGTATGCGCTACTCACACCATCCTTCCCCTTACTCTCTGCTACGCTACAGCTAGTTAGCATGACCACCGATGACAGTGGATAAATGGTTTTCCTGGAACAGTAAGTCGTTTCTCTGCCATCAGTACAGGTGCAGCGTATACATGAGGTTGATTGCCAGCGCCAAGACCTTCCTCCTGACTCTGACTGGCCGTTTCTGACCGGGAGCGGTGCACTTCTTCAGACCACAGGGAGGAGGTAGATGAGCTTGATTTTTTTGACAGGTTACTTGTGAAGCATTGCTTATAAATGTTACATACTGCAGGTTTAAATGGAAATGTGAAATCAGCCATAGCGCTTTATATTTACAGTCAACAAGATGGTGATAATAAAAGGTTTGTAGTCATTAAACTCAATGTTCTGTGTGCCTGTTTTTATAAACTATTATTCAAAAATAAAGCTAAATAACAAAAGAAGGAGGGATGAGGAAAACCTTGGTGCATCATAATGAAAAACAATCAACTTTTCACCTCATTAAAACATCCTTTTACAGTCTCTGGGTGAGACACAAAGCAAAAGCCAACAAACATGTTTTTGTTCTTTTCAATAGAAGCACACTCAGCCCAAAGAGGAAAATCAGTGTTTATGTGAATAAAATGAATGTAGTATTTTCTGTGCTTATTTTTAGTTGCGGCGAATTAAACAGGCCTTCATTTGGGAATTTTCAGAACATTTTCCAACAACATCATTATCAGTGACTCATCGTGAGGAGCCTGTTTACTCTCTGCTTTGGAGTTTAGATTGGATGGGATTAAAAATGGAAGCGTTTGTAGTTGCAGGTTTTACTCTGAGCAGCGTCAAGTGTAAGGAAACAGAAACACACAATGTTGTAGAATCTTAGAGTGTTTTCAGAGATAAAGATGCCAACAAACTGTGTCTCATGTCGACACGTAAATTGGCTAGAACATGAGGAAATAAACCTTATTTTATAATAAAGATAAATCCAAGTCCTGCTGGGTGTTTTAAGTACGTGTAAGACTTTCCATGTCATTGTATTTTGTGCCTTATGTGTTTGTCTTTTTCTCTCTGGATGCAGAGATCTAAGTCCATGACTACACCCAGATTTCAGGCCTGATCAGGAGTTTCTGGCAGTGATGGCTGAAGCTGCAAGTTGACTATTGATCTTTAATCTTTTTGTACAAAAAATGTCAGTTTTGGGTCTTTTTCAGCTGGAGAAAGCACATTCACACATTGACTTGTTCAATGATCTACTCAGCCCTTGAACTGTAATATTGCAAAGAAAAGTAAATAATGTGGTCAATAGCAGGTTTTAAAGCCAAACTGCTGTAAAAATCAGAATGATCTTTTCTTAATTTCTTTCAAAAATGTATTTTAAATGTCCATTTAATTCGGCACATTTTTACATCCACTTATCACACCTACTGACAAACATCAATTTATCCACTTCTTCAGCACTTACTAAAGTCAGCAGTCGCACAGAGATGCATAATGGCCTTTTAAAAGATCAAAGCTGGTCTCTGAAAATGGATCGCGGGTTCTTATCATCCTTCTGCAACCAGAATCAAGGCATCAAGCTTGAATTTTTTTAAAATCTGCTGCACTGACATGAACTCCCAGTGAGATGTTATTTGAGACTTTATAGGTCAAAACTAGGTGTCATTTTGATAAGATAAAATGTGTATTTACAAAGGAAACAGCTGTTCTTTTGGAGAGATCTGCCTTCAGTTATTTTTCCATTTATATTTCATAACTGAAATATAAACAGACAAGTCCTATTTTGGGTTTTACGATGAGTGCCAGCATGGAAACACTTCTAAATCTTTTAACTTACTTCAGATGAATGTATTGTGATACTAAAGACACCTTAAAGATTTCTGGTGGTCGGGCTCAGCGGAGAGTTTATGAGTCGTTAATATGTCCTGTCAACATCCTGCATCGTTAGATTTGTGCCTCCTCCAACACATCTAATTCAAATTCAATTTACCCCCTCAGTATGTCACTGAGGTCTGCAGAGGCTTACTAGTTAATCACTCATTAAGTTCACTTTTGTTGAACCAGGAAATCACCTAAAACATGCAGGACAGTTGCCCTTGGACACCACTGCTCTAGTCAAGAGGATCTTCAACAACTTCCACTTTAGAAAAAACATTCAAATATTACCAAGCTGACAGATATCCAAAGTGGGGCTCAGACCCAACTAGATTATGTTTAATATGTTTTCTTTAAACACCATTAATATATAATGATTCTGTTTCCAACAAACTTCAAATATATGCTAAAAAAGTTAATGCTTGCAGCAAAAGAGTGCCAAATAACACGCAGCTGGTTAGGAAGAATATATTCATGTGCCTAGCACTCCTTTAGCCGTGCTCAAGATCTTCCTTTGTGTTTTGAAGTTTTCATTCCCACCCACAAGCTTAAATCCAACAAGTGCATCAACATTTCTGATTGAAATTCTTGACACAGATTGTTCTCCCTCGATCTTATGATCCTTCAGTAGTTCTTCATCTTGTCACAGAAGCTAAATGCATCTTTAAACCACTGCTGGAAAACAACTACTGCTGACTTGATCCCCTTTAAACCAGCACTCACTACAATACTATGTCCCCAGTGAATATAGTAAAGATCATGCAGCTGAACTACCTGACATGTACCCAGCTAATCACTTAAGACGGGGGAAAAGGAACATCACAAGCAATTAGCTGCCACAGTCCAACACAGACCATTCCTACACTTAGGAGATTTAGTATTGACAAATGTGGAGGGGGGATTAGTGCTGTGGAGTGTGAGGACAGTTGATTGTTACAGCCGATTTGACGCTGAAGACACTCGGCTGAAGCCGATTTACTTTAATGACCATGGGCAAAAGTATAATGGGGGCGGGCAAAAAGGATAATTGCTTTACCCATCAGTGGGTAAAAATGACTTATTTCTTTGGGATGTCAGTGGTGATTGATTTTATCACATGCAACTGATGATTGAGTTTGTGCCAAAACCTTGGAATAGGTAAGGATGAAAACTGAGAGATTAACTCAAGAAAACAGACATTCTGAAGTATTGACACCCACAACCTTAAACTTTAACATAGTTTGAAAGGGAATCCTGCAAAGTGAAAACAATCTGCAGCTATCGTTTGTCACACTTGCATGTTTTTCAGGGCGCAAAATGTTTGCATCAAAGAACCTGAATGCACAAACAGGTAATTGTCCTCTGAACATCACCTGCCATCAAGTGTTTCTTACATGACGGAGGATAAATTTTACCCTCTTGTCTTTGCAGAATTGTTTCATTTCAGCCATATTGGATGGTTTTGAAGCAGACACGTCTTTTTTAAGGTAACGCCAGTTGAGTCGTCGGTGTCACCTTCACACGGACGTCACATCCGTGTTTTAACACCCTTCACTTTTCCCGGTGACAGGATTAAACACCCTCACGTTTTATGCATTTAGTTAAAAAAAACTTTATGGTATTACATTTGTGCCACTGTTCTGAGCGTGCTGTGAGACTGCTGTGACTGCATGCGTCTATGTGAACAAAGAATTTGGGAAGTTAGCATTTAAATCTCACACAAGCTCTCCCAGTATGTGTTCACACCAAGTGGCTGAAATTATAAAACCAAACTGTTGAGTTTAAGAAAAACTCAACAGACTATTTAACCTTGCACTCTACATAGTTTATTTTTCTCACAGGACTTTTCTGTCAAGCAAACGTTTGAGTCACGCACAGACATCTTCACAGTCGGTTGTGGCTATTGCTAACTAGCAGCTAATAAACCCTTGTTAGCTAGATAAATAGTTTTAATTGGCTGGATGACATTCTTCTCTGCCTCTGTTGTTTCCAACCCATACAACTCTACATGCATTCCTTACTAAAAAGCCAGGCACTACTGAAATATACAATTTTGCGGTTTTCTTTTGTAGATTTCTGTTGTGATACAAGTTTTACATTTCATTCATAGCGGTCTTAAAAAGTCTTAAATTTGAGTTAGTAAAACCTGCAGAAATCCTGATTTAAATCAGTCTTGGTTCAACAGGTCTAAGAATATGCAGTCCTTGGTTATGCTTGACTTCTTAATTAAATAACCTCTAATTAATTCACCTGATGGTGAATGTATCCATTCTAGTTATCGGCTATTAAAATCAGTTTAATAATCTGAACTGTGACCAAAAAACCCCCAAAACTGAATAAATATTTAAGTGGTCTAACTATTGTTTTCCAGCACTGTACTTGTAAATTTGTAGTTCCGACATCATCATGTATGTAATAAAGCAGAGACGGTATAAATACTTTTGCATAACACAGCCACTTTGCTTTCCATTCAATCTAGAGGTCAGGATAGAAAAATTAAACTCCTTCACAGTTGGTTAAAAATGTATGATTCTCTCCCCTGGTAGTACCCAACACATTTATCCCTAAACCAACACCTAAATATTTATCACCTGCGATTATGAAACATTTATTTGACATGCTTTAGTCAGAAACCTACACAGTAACAAGCAGAGCTCTGTGTGCATCAGGTCTGGCCTGCTCATGAATATTCATGACAGCAACCATCGAGATATTGACCGTATATAAAGAGGGCTCTGACAGACCTGTCGAGCTCTGCATGTTTAATCGGATTCCTGCATCTCCTCCGACCCAGATGAAGCCGTTCATCCTCTGATATATTTCTGTGGGTGATTTTATACAGGACAGAAATAAACGGGATGCTTCCACCTCACTGTCAGTTCCACAAACCTGCTTCTTTATGTTGCATTTGAAGCAAAATCACTCTGACAGCAGTTTGGCTGCAGTTTGGGCCAGCAACATATCATTTTAAAGTATTAGAGCGTCATACTTTAAAGCTGTTGCGCCGTGAGGCAAAATCCACTGGACTGAGAAAAACAAAACAAAACAAAAAAAAAAGCAGCAGCTTTTGTTCACCAGAGCTATAAAAGGAAGCAGAAAAAAAAAGAAATAAAACATGGATGTTTGGCCACATGATGCTAGGGCATGAGAAGAGTGGCTGTCTCAGCGAAAGAGGTTGGAGGCTTTACATTCCTCCGTAGTGTGGGGTAACTCTACAGTGGTGATGGTGGAGGCACTATTGAGTGCTCATAAAGACCTGCCCACCCAAGAGAGAGAGAGAGAGAGATGAAAAAGAGGACTCGGGCTTAGAAAAGATCAAACATACTGGAGAAGATTGTCAAACCAGAATGCAGCACAGGGTAAATGTTTGATTGCACTTTTTCACATTAATACCGTCTTTTCCACTGGGGCATTTTACTCTGAGTAGTTTTAAATTATACACAAGGGTGAAGCCAAAGGTCCTCCCTTGATATTTTCCCTTTTTACTGCAGAGCACAAACGTAATGATGGCATGAGTGTTACATAAAAAGTAGCAAATAAAACCACTCAAGTTCATTTCTGACTGTCTTTTCCATTCTCTCTCTCTGACTTATGGCAATTGACAAGAGAGGACAATCATGTAGAGCTCCAGGTTATTAAGCTGCACTACTCACCCACTTCAGACATCTCGGGCACCGTAGCTACAAAGGGTCCATCTGGAAACTGAGGTGCGTTGTCGTTGATGTCTTGGACTTTGATGATGAATTCCGACATCGGTTCCAGGGCCTCCTGCGTGTTGCGGTCCAAGGCTTGAGCATGCAGGACATAATGTCCTTTCCTCTCTCGATCCAGGCTCTTGGTGGCATGAATATCACCCGTCACCTCGTCGATGATGAATATAGACCCGGCTCCCTCTCCACTCAGAATGTATCGGACGGATCCATCGCCTTTATCTGAGTTTGAGTGAAGCTGCATGGAAAGCAGACAAAGAAAGGGTGTAAGAATGTGGAGGACAAGATGTTCCTAAAACATTTAAATGCTTTTATTTTTTTAAATCAACTGAAATGTTGCGATGGAAAATACAGCAGCTTGTAAAAGTCTTCACACGCCTTTCACTTTTTAATGAGACAACTACAAACATCCATGTTGTTTAGTAGGTTTTTAAACACAGACCAACAAAATGTAGAGCATAATAGTAGAGCACAAAAAAAAGTCACATGGGTTTCAAATCTTTCATAAATAAAATGTAAACAGTATATCATGCGTTTGCATTCGACGCTCCCGACTCGATACCTTGTAGAATCGGGTTTCGCAGTAATTACAGAAGAACTTTTCATGCTGATGTCTCTACCAGCTTTGCACACAACAAACCTTGAATTTATCTCCTTTCTTTCAAATCTCAGTCATATTCTATAGAAACCATTTATTCACACAGGTCTATAAGTTGTATGCCTGATTCCCAGTGGATTTATGTCTGCATACTGAAAGGACCAACTAACAAGACTTGGGTGTTTCGAACCAGGCGTGATGGAGCATGTAAAACAAGAGGAACTCTGGGTAAAGAAACACTTAGCTACACCATTACATTATAACTCTGGCTGTATGTTTGGGTTGTTGTTCAGCTGGAAGGTAAACCTTTACCCCAGACAGCAGTTTTTTTGCAGCCTGTACAGGTTTTCCATCCATCTTTCTATTGTTAGTTAATGGATCTAAAAGAGCTCTAAACATTCAAGAAGTATAAACATTTTTGCAATGGACATTTAAAGCTACTTAGAATACAAAACATTTATCATTTATTCACCACTTAGAAAAATTGGGAGAGCCATGGGCATTTTCCTCCTCAGGACAGAAACTAATGAAGAGAAAAAGGCTATGAGTTGCATCTCAATAAGCTGTACTTTATGTAGAGGCTCTGAACTCCGTAGAGTAGTAGGCTTTACAGGATTAATTCACTGCATGGTGGTCTCTGGCCCACATTCCTCCCCTTTAAAAATCGGTCAGACATCAAACTCAGGCATCACATTATTCAATATACCTCTCTCAGGCGCTACTATACCCAAGCATCCCTGTAGAACCGCATCTTTAGAGATTAAAGGTTTGAAGGAAATCCTTACAAGTGTTCCCTTTTTTCTCTAACCAGAACCCACAGGAATAAAGCAGAAGCTAAACCATTGGTTCAGCCATAATTGATACCAAGAGGATTAAGACTTTTATGCCAAAAGCTCAGCAGGGAAGCAGTTTTACATTTTTCCAGTGAAGCTGAATTTCAAAATAAAGGTGGCATGCTAATACTATTAAATATAAGAAGTATTTTATTAACTGAGTGAAACGTTGCAGCAAAAAAATCACTGTCAATCAAACAACCTTTGGAATAATATATGAGTTAGAGTCTATTGGTAAAATAAACAACCCACTGAAAGCTAGCTACAAATGCTAAATACCTGACAATCATCAGCTCCTGTGTTTTAATGGTACTTAGCAAAAACAGTGGGGTAGAAAACATGCATAAACAATCAAACTCCTGAAATTATTATAATTTATGTTATGCTATAGTTTGAGATGTGTCTTTTAGCAGTAATAAAAGTTGCACTGATTTTCTTTTTAATTGTACATTTTTGTTAAAAAAAACTTACATTTTAACACTGTAATTCCATGAAGTCCGTGTGTTTCTCTCCTGTAACTGGGCCATCCATAATGGTTACACAAACCCATTAGGGTAGCAAAAAAATAAACTCACTTAAAAGTTCAAGAGCACCTAAAAGCTCCACATGCACAGAGAAAATCTGAAACTAAATCTAGATCTTGTTGATCTTCAGGTGATTGTGCTAACTGTCTAACCACTGTGCAGCCCTGCTGAGCGAGTGATTATTGTAAATTAGGAGCAGTTAGACTAATTCCCTGAAATGCATAATGAAGCTGAACGGCTCTAAAAAAAGACATTCTGCATCAGACAAGATTTTGTACAATGTTTTTGTTTTATATAACCAGAAGACCAACTGTGCAAATTAGCTACGTGGTATTTGTTGTTATTTAATACTTAATTTAATTAAATAAATACTATTGAAATTGAACATGTGGTTGGTTTTATGACATTAGAGGATCTAAAATGGCTGGAAAACTGTAACAAATGGAGACACAAAGTTTGAACGTCTTTCATTTATTATGTCTCAAAATTTCATTCTGATAGTTTCTTGATCTTTTTAAATTTGTTTCTGTAATCAGGGCACTGTTCAAATTGGGACAATATTTTAGAGCCCAGGATAGAGCGAAGGACAAGACAGTCTACTTTCACAGTAATCTAAATATAGAGGCTATCTATCATTATGGGGTACTGGTCCAGTGTGACAGTCTTAAAGAGACCACCCTGTTATAATGAAGCTTTGTGCAGGAGCTTTTCTCCGCTCTCATTGTTTCATGTTTAGCATTTCCTTAGCTTGACCTCCATCTGCTACTGTGGCTGTTAGTTTTACGACTACAAATATGGCTGCATAATGTAAGGAAATTACATAATGAAGATATATTTGGAAATAATTGTGATGGCCATAAATTCAAAATTTCCCCACTGCTTCTGTGTCCCATATACTTTCCTTTTCAGCCATGTCTGTAATCTATGTCCGGTTGGGAAATCTACTGCTGTGAAGCTCTATTTAACATTCCCATGATTACAGTGGAAAGAAAAATGTGACCTCATTGCAGCTGTAGTATCTTACTCAGCAATTACTCCATTTCAAGCAATCCTTTGCAATATTAATATTACAAGCGTACAGAGATGTTGATATAGTTGCACCATACGGCGAGGCTCTAACACAACAGCTTGACTCTTGCTACAGGTGACCCATTATGCTTCTTTGAAGAAGTACGTTTACACTCACACATGAAAATGGCTGCAATTATACAACCGTACATCTTTAAAAAGCAGAAGTGGAGCCTCCTACACAACCAACAAGATTGAAGTAGATAGTTTCTGAATCGTAAGTCAACAACAAAACGCACGTCTTTTCCAGCAGCCATTGTACAATGAAGAGCAGCAGTAAAACTGATCATGGTAGTATTTTTTCATTGTTGTTGTAAGATTTTTTTTCTGTACTTGTGGGCTTTATTGAACATTGAAAAGGCAGACTATGGGGAAGACAGAGGAGGAGTAGACATGCACCAACAGCCTGAGACCGGGAGCTGAACCCAGGAGTTTGATTCATTTTGTCCATTTCAAACAAAGAATGCAAATGTTCAGCCATGAGGTCTGGTCCAACAGGCTTAGCTTAGCATCAGCATTAAATACAAGTTCATAACAGTTGAAATATATTAGCTAACACTCCAAATAGTCAAAATAGTCCTAATCAGACACTAATACTGTGATGACGTTATATTTACGATATATTGCGCAGCCAGAATGGATGGATGGATGGATGGATGGAAATATATATATTTGCAAATATATGTATGTTGTACATAAAACATAATGTTTTTATGTACATTAAGCAGAATTATGAAATAGTAAAAAATTTGGAGAAAAAAGGAAATACAAATATTTCCTTTTATTTTTCATACTTATCCAGACCTGTAAACCTTAACATGTTATGCTTTTCCATAAATCCCCAAACTGCATGGAAACACTGATAACTTCCTCTGCAGATCCACGTCATGAACGTTTCTCCTGGCTGATGAGTAAATATTAAAAAAACGCATTAAAGTGCATCTAGGTGGATGTTTAATAACAGACTAAACTCAATATCTATTTCAATGCACAGACAGTGGGTACTTAACATATCGAAAGGTCTGAGGGCCACTTCCAATCAAAACCTGAACTACTAAATGAATTTCCAATTAGAGAGCTGCTGTGTATTCTGGGCCTGACTCCTGATGAGCCGGCTGTCCTTCCTGTTGTAAATATCCAGCCTGTAATTAGATAAGGAGTCATAGATCCCGATGAATCAGGTATTTAATTAGAGGCTAGATATAACTAATAAGAAACACAACTTACAGAGTGCAAGGGAAAATGAATTGGACATTGTTTGCATACAGCAGCAGTGAGGGAGAGCCCCATTACCCTGTTGCTTTGTTGGTGGACTGCAGCCTGTGAATGCCTACTGCCTACTCTCTTTTGATTTATTGTCACTTTCGCAGAAAAATTCATGTTCCACCGCTGGCTTGAGTTGGATAATCAATTCCCAACTCTAAATTTATGATTTCAGGTCAAAGAATTAGAGTTATTACTTAACAACAATCCAAATCCATACCTGCTAAAAGCATATATCCACTTCAGCTCAGCAGCCTCCACTCCACCTCATAAATGTAATTTTGCCTTCAGACAGACTGCTAATTTAGCTATTGACTTCCTTTGCAAGAGTCAATAAATCATGAACCGCAAAATTCGAACCAATGATGTATTCACAGGCTATTGCCTTCCCAAATCTATTGGTGATAAAAGAGTCAACAGGTTGCATGCTATTACATAAATGTTACAGGCTTAATGTAAGGCAGTGCAGGCATTGTGATGAATCTGTGTGTGGCTTTGTTTACACTAGGAAAAACTGGATTAGACTCAAATATGTCAGTTTGTGCCATTATACCAAGAGCTTATTTAAAAAGATGAATAAATCACTTTTACAGGAGTCCAAGCAATTTATAGACAAATTCCATCAGGAACAGAGTTTAGAGGAATTTTTCCAATCAACTTTTTTTAATTTACAAAGACTTTGCATAACAACACACTGTCTAATTCAGAAATGCAAAGAATACAAATCAACATAAACCTTAAAGCATTGCTAAAAAGCAAATCTAATCACTCTCCAGTAACAGAAGTACAACTGATGTATTTTGGGGAATCTCCGTTTTTATGTACATTAAGCAGAATTATGAAATAGTAAAAATTTTGGAGAAAAAACTAGCCGAAGCTAGTAATCTTTTCAGCATTTTTATTGACAAATTCTCTCAGTCTTTGTTTCTCCTTTCACAGCAAATAAATCCTTGTGTTTCAACAATAGCTGAGAGGATTCAGAAATTGTCCAATTTACTCAGAAAGCTCTTGTAAAACTTAAACCCAAAGGAAGCAGCATGCTATTATGAAAGACCAGCGCTGTTTATGACACCATCAGCATGAAACACCTAATGCCTGCTGAAACTGTTCATCATACCGAGTGATCAGAGTTTAATAGTTCTTCAAAATTAATTACTGCATCAAAAAAGTTATCAAAATCTGTGTTAAAGTTCTGTTTTTGGTTTTTATTGTTTTGTTTTTGTTTTACTTTTCATCACACAATCTGGCTGAAGTGTTCTGGAGAAACTTGATCTAAATAAGTTAAGTTTTTCTGTTACTGAGTAAAATTAAGAGGCTGTAAAAATGTGAAGAAAACACAAGCATTGATGTTCCAGTTTAACTTTATATCACTAATTGTTGAAGCATATTATTGCAATGTCTAAATATAATAATTACATATGTATATTTTTTTACTAAATACACTTCCTTTTTAGTGAGTCAAAGGAGTATATCATTCCCACTCTGCAGCTATGTTAAAAAAATGAGCATTAGTTGCTAGTTTTAAATAAATCAATTTCTAATATGAAGCTACAACAGTATGGATTAGACTAAAACAGTCTAACTTGTACAGTTTGTACAGTTTTAAGTATTTGTTAGGACAAAAATATATTTTTTTCTCTTATCTATTTGAAAAAAAAAACTGTAACTGGATCCAAAGACAGATGCACATGTGCTGGAGTTGGAATGTGTTTGTTTCTGCATGTAGTTGGAGAATCCAGAGCAAAATTAAAGCATCAAGTTTGTGCAAAAAATGAGCAAATTGCATTGCGTTGTAAATATACCACTGAATTTTTCTCAGAGCATTTCTATTTGATTGTTCACAATGTTACACAAACAATACATTTTATCCTAGTTTACATTGCTCTGCATTTACAGCACACACATCAGCCTGGGTGCATGGTGACTGTGTGAGTCTAAAAATGATATTTTTTAAATCAAATGTTAGGTCCTAGAAACATTTCCTGATTTTATTGCTTTTAGAGAAGGATTTTATAAGTGGTGAAAATAAACAAAAGTTATTTTAAGCAATAGTTTTACTACCCAATCTGAAGTAAAAAATAATGCAAATGTAATTCTAGGGATTCCTACGGCAAAGGGAAGCATTTCTGAAGGAGTCGGCAGAAGAACTGGAGAGGAGTCAATTTAACCTGGATGCTGTTCCCTCATTTGCACTGCAGGGATCTGGATGCAAAATGAAAACACAGTTGGTTTTCCACGTATGAGTACATTAACATTTCAGATTCTTTGTGTGTGTGCATGCAAGTTTTGTGATTCAAGTCTGCAATCTTTTGATGGAAATAACACCCGTCTTTAAATATAGCCTGAGGATTTCTTATTTTCACAACAGCGTCCATTTAGTTCACACCACATTCGGTACACAGAGATTTGTTAAAACCCTTAAAGTAAACCATTTATTGCAGCAAAAATAATCTCACTAAAAACATTTTTAAAAACTGCATGTTTAATCTGAGCGCCATGTGGAGAAAATCCCACCGTAAGACATGATTGTCTTCAACAAGATCCCCAGTGCCAATTAGTCACTCAAGCCTTTTCTAGAAAATAAACATAAATTAAACATTAATTGTTAGTTGTATGTTAAACAGTCGCCTGCAAACAGCTGAAGTTCATAACGGCTTATTTTAATATTTCAAACATCAGATATACCTTAATGTGCATTGATGCGCAGAGAGGAAACCATCTTAGCAATACTGCAGAAGCTAACATCTGGAGACTTTTTTGGGTAGTATTGAAGTGCAATAAAATATTTTTAATGTAAAATGGCTGCTTCTAAAAGTTAGATTATTGGGGGATAATCACATTACAGCAGGTATTAATAATAAATATAATCCACATTCCTGCTTTAACAATAAAACACATCTGAACAGCTGCAGAAAAATGTCCATTTATCTTCACACAGCGCCACCACAATGTTTTATTTAATCAAAGTTCATTTTAGCCACACAGAAAATTTCCTGGTAGAAAGCTTTACCCCAGTTAGAGTCAGTTTTTTAAGCTACACAGCTGAACTGATGTAAGTTTAACATACATCAGGACTAAGTGCAGGACAGTGGAAAAGATGGGGAGTAAAAAAACAAAACTAAGATAATGACGTTATGCTGTAAATAATACATGAGAATTTCTGAGAATCATATTCATGCTGGTGAGAGCAGAGGCATCGCAGCTTTATAATGAACTTGATATATAACCTCTGCCACCATGTTGTGTTGTCATATCTACACAAAGACTTTGAGAAATCCATTTCATCTACAGGGCATCAAAACAAGGGATTGTGTTTATCTCCAGGTCTCTATGGGCGACTTTATTAAAGACTAGTGGGATAGGTGACTGGTATGAGGCTGGCAGCTGGCAGGTGGAAATGCATTTCTGTGGAGATAAAAGTAATCAGCAGAGTATGAGGTTCCAAGGCCACATGACAGAAAAAGAGCACTCCAAGCTCAAAGCAGCAGGCCCAAAAGTTTTCATCTTCGCCTCTCTCCCTCTCTCACAGTGAAGATTCAGCAAAGTCTTTGCCAACAACTAGACTTACATTGTTTGTGTTCACAAGCTAATCGGTACTTGCAACCAAACGGCTTACTGCCAGTGCCACTTGTCAGGTGCCTAAGTCAATTACAGGAAGGCAACAGATTTGAGGGAGAAATCAAACCCGACAGAAATCTGTGCGAATAATGTTACTTCTGCAAGGCAAAGCGGTAATTCTGCTCATTTTGATAATGAAACTTAAGCTGGCTCTTGTGATTACAGCTGCACAGCCAATCAGTGGATGTCACATCTCATCACAACCGAGGTCAAAATGAAAAAAATACAATTTCAGAGAGGAAGAATTAGAGTAATCTTTAATGGCTGAATTGATTATTGCTGCTTAATATTGATTCTAAATGAATCTAAACATATATTACAGAGTTTTGTTCAATCTTTTAAATATTTGTCATCTGCATTAATCACATCTTTTATTGTTAAAAATAATAGGTCTATGGGCTACACAAAAAATATTCATTAGATATTTTGCACAAAATTATTCTTAGATTATCAGATTTTATTCTGTCAGTTCTGCCTTTTTTAATCTCCTTTCAGGATGAGTTTAATCAACTCTAAATTCAGATTAACTGCTGCTGGCCACGCCCCCAGCTCAACATTTACACTCTCATGTGAAAATGGATGCAAACCCATGTGCAGCTATGCAATCATACATCTTTGAAAAGCAAAAGTAGAGCCGCCTGCACAACCAACAAGAAAGCAGACTTTAATAACTTTTCCAGCAGCCATTGAACAATACAATGGAGCTCAGTTTGCGTGGCCAGGTGACGGGCAGGGGGCCTGAATTAATCACATGTTGATGATCCAGGTGTTTACTTGAAGATAGTGACTTTCTGGACGAAACCAATAAAAGCGCGTGAATAGTCAAAAAAATAAAAAAATGGTATATTAAGCTGAACAAGCTGAATTCAAACACAAAGTTTATCATTTTAAAACATGCCAAACTAAAATATAAAGCACAGGGTGGATTCTGCATAACCGCAAATGGTATATTTTGCGAAAGAAGAAAAGTCAACGTAGTTTTATCTTTTTTTTCTCCATTTCTGCTCTGGCGAGTTGTTCCTGTTTTACGTGTGCATGTTCACCATGCTGCTTAGCTGCTGCTGCCTTTACGTAGCAATGCCTCTCTCCATGCATGTGGACTTTTAGTTATAATCTAGGGCTGGTATTATTGGAAAAGTGCAGAGATGAGAAACATGCATGTCATGCTTCCTGTGTGGGTTCTCGCTCAAAAAGCACCAACACTAAAGCACATTTAGTCTTATGCAGCACATTTAGACATAAATATGTAAATTTCCTCACACTTTGAAGGGTTTGGGTAATCCCCTCAAAGAACTCTTAGACACAAGAGCCACAGCAGAGCCGGTCGGTGCTGGTATTTTCCTTTAAATCCTTAATTCAGAAACGTAACGACTCTCTGATAAAGGCTATCTCTATTTTATTGCATCTGAATACCAATAAATCAAATTCTAGTAATTGCTTGCCCTGTTAAGTGCAGTATTGTATATTAGATGTTACATAAGGCCAGGTTGGATGTGTTGAATGTTTTTATTCTTCTTTCTGGAATCTCTTTGTATGATCTGAAACATTCCCATACGAGGCAGCAGAAGAATGCATCTTTATTAGATTTCCACCTGACTGTAAAAGTTTAAGAAAAGTGATGACACACTCGGTGTAAAGAGCCAGATATGAATTCTGCCAACAGAATAATCACTGAGTCATTCAGTCTTTTCATCACTATACGTTGAAATGGATTCCATTACAAAGAACCATCAATACCTCCATCTTCCTACCAGTAAATTAAAAAAAAAGCACCATTTGTTATGAACATCCTCAGAAGGAAAAAAAATAAAAAGTGTGCAGCCGGTGGGGGCGGCGTCTACCAACAACCCTATTCGACAATAAAACATAACGGATAAAATTCTCTGTTTATGCACAAAGAGAGCCGGCTGCACATTTCCAGCATTTAATCTTACTTCAGACATAAGCACCATGCCAATTATGCTATTCCTGCCAATTTGTCTGCTGAACAAATATAAGGCTGAGTGGCCACCTGCCTCTGGAGCCATCAGCCAAAAGCTTTAGGAGTGGCAGCAATTCAAAGAGACACAGCAGCCATTTCAGGTGAAGTCAAGGAAATTACTTAGTCTGACTGAAAATTTTATTGGAATATGAAGAATAGCTGTTTAAAAGAGACTCACCGCACATAATATAGTCTTTAGAATCCAGCAGACTGGTGTAAAAATGCTCTGTGGAGGATCATATAAATGTGTTTAGGTGCCATGAATTCTCTTTTACACTCCGTTTCTGTTTTCAACCGCCCTGGCTTTGTGCTTCCTGTTGTACAGACCCTGAATTGTTGGACTGCTTTACTGGTGGACGTTCTTTGTAACGACTTGGCTGAACTGGGCGTACGACGCTCGGCGTGTGCGCCTGCCTTGGATTGTTTGCTTTGTGTTAATTTAAAGAGGCGCTTCCTTTACTGCTGGAATATAAGAGAGAGAACTAGAATATTATGCAGGAAAAAAATGCTGGTGAAAGCAGAATCTGAGATGAAAAAGAAATTACATTACATTGGCAATGCCTTTCCTAATCAAACCTGTATTGATTTCTAATCGATTTTGCAGCAGTTATACCCACAGAGATCCTGGACTTCATGTTTGTTTCATGATCCAATTAGGGTTACAATCCTGAGCAACATTTAAGGTGGAACAAGCCAATATTTCAAACTGTTTTAGAGCTAAACATTAATACATTCCTCCTCATTACGTCTACTTGGACTAGGTGGGGATTTTGTCTGATATATGGAGCATTTTAGTCAAATTTCACCTTAATTTACTATAATAAAAGAGAAACATGCACTTTTTACTTATTATGACAGCCACAGTCAATATATTATTGATCATTTCAGGCTTCTAGACTTAAGAAAGACTTCCTGAAGTTCAAATGAAGCATCCGGATGGATTGGAACGGAGAGTTAAATGACAGTGAAGTATTTCAGAAACTGGTGATTTTCACTCAACCATGTCAGGTTTACAGTATACAGGCTAAAATGCTCTGAGTGGTCAGAGGACACAGAGTAGGTTGGCTTGAGGTTACAGAAGGGCTACATTAACTCAATTACCTGTTAATCATAACGAAGGTAAAACACACAGATCCATTTCTGTCAACTAACAGGAAACTGAGGCTTTTTTAATGAGGATGAAACATGAACAAATCCACTATATGCACAACTTTCATGAGTTTTTGAGAATTATACAACATGATAATATGTAAGCACATTGTCTTTGCACAATTACATAATTTCAACTTTGGTCCGAAAAATTTGCTGCAAGACTTTTTAAATAAACATTACTATTACCCACCTACTCTACAGGTTTGTTTATTGCAACTTTGTAAATCTTTAAACACAGAATCTGAACGTCTCTTTAAAGCTTTTGTCTAGAATTGAAACGTTAAAAGTGGAAATCTTGGTATTCCAGCAGCACACGCTGGGCCAGGTAGCAGACGGGAGGGAGAAATAAAAAGACGACTGAACATCCAACCAAATGTGATGATCCGTTTCTTGGCTTCTCGTTTTAAAGGGGAGGGTTTGTTGTTGATTAAATCCGGGCTCCCATACTTAACTCAAGGGGACTTAATCTATTTCTTTCTTATGTGGGTGTGCTTGATTGACTGATTATCACCACCTTTCGGCCATACTCCCTTCCAATCAACTCCTGTGAGCGCCCCTTCGCTTTGATTGATTTGCAACAGTCACAGCGAGCCCTGATGACGGAGCGCCTGCCTAATGACCATACATCAAGAGGAAGTGATGAGGGGCGTGCTGAAGACACGCCGTTAATGCACATCGCGCCGATCCGCCCCAACAGTTGTCCTCTATTTTGACATCTGAGAGGAAAAATGGAAACGAGTTGCTGTTTTCCCCAACAGGGAGGATTGTTATATTTATTTATGCTGATGAGATGCTCTGAGTCCTGGGAGCAACTTGGTAGCAGCTGCTGAAGTTTAGCACACTGTAAAAATCAAGCTGCCAGATCAGAGGTTGTTACCTCATGCGGAGTCAGAGGCAAAGAGAAATTGTCTTAAGTGTCAAAGTGGAGCTTGTTTTTCTGTTGCACATAAAAAAAACAGAGCAAATCACTTTTGAAATTATACATTATAGTTTCCGTTACACAGATTTAGCTAATCTGGACTAAATCAAAGATACAGCCTAAATTAATATTTGATTTTGAATCAAATCAAACAACAATAAAAGTTTAACAGTTATTTTTGCCCTTCCTTTTTCAGTAATTTTGTAAATATCCTATTTACAAAATACTAGGATTTAATTTAGTCTTGAAACAATTTTTCAATTGCTTATTTTAAATAATTAATATTGATGAAAAAGTACTTGCTCCATTGACAGATTATTTCATATATAATATGGGTAAATCTGCAAAAAACATCTGCAAGTCTAATAAGCACCTTTTCACCAATATTAACTATTTAAAACAAACTCATATTTCTTGCTGAAAAAGTTAATTTTAAGTCTTTTTTTTTTTTAAGTGTAGTAAGATATTTATATTGGGAATTAAACCAAAATGAACTGGTAAGATTTGTGTTTTTGCAGTGCTGTGTTGCATTTATATCCTTTTTGTATTTCAATTTCCCCTTCCTGTTCTGATTCTGTGTCTAAGCAAAGGCCAGAAAAATTGAAATGAGCAGTCCAGCACCTTGGCTAAGCTCCCTCCAAACCTGGAGGGCTTGGCAAAATTCATAATATCCAAGGCTTCAGAAAAATCACAGACTGAGATCAAGGAGCAAAATACAAGGAAAAATAGACGGAGACAAATAAAAGCATGCTTAAAAGTGCAGAAGCAGTGACCTCAAACAATGAGAAATATCGACCCAAAAGAGAATACATGCACCAAAAGAACGACAGTTATGAGTCATCGTTCTCCTGAAGCCTTTAGCTGAAGTATTTTAGGCTAAATTACCACTTAGGAAGCCCACATTTTAGTTTGCATAGCAATGCTTGGTAGCACAGGAGACAAAAAGGTTGTTTGAAGACTTTTAGGAAAGACGGGCAGCGACATGCACGGCTAAAGGCCAACAACTCAGGCACTGATGCTGAAGTTAGCATCTGATTTTCATTTAATTCTTTCAAATCCATCCATGATTATTTAAACCAATACATTTTATTGCTGTAAATGTATAAAAGAACAATTTTGTTTTCTGTTTTAGCCTGTAGTCACAGCAACAAAGTGGGCATGGAATAAGCAGCTTCTATTTCACCAAAATGATTCCCAGAGGCTCTTTAGGAATTAAGACCATATTTAAAAATCTGAGTAAAGCTGAAAAAAACAAATTAACTGTAAATCTTTATTGTATTTGGAAAACAAGGGTTCATTATACATACTTTTGTACAGTTAACATCCTAGAAGTCTCAATCATAACTTTCCATTTTCAAAATTATACCATAAAAATAAATGCAGATAAAATCTGTGAAGTGAAAGAAATATAGACAAACGAATGGATGGAAAGTTCAGACGGTGCAACTGTAATACAGACTAGAAATGTATATTTTTCATACCTATCCAGACTTGGGAAAGAACTTAAATCTTGTCATTGTTCAGTTTTCTTGTTACAATTCAGCACATGAATAAAATGTGCTGATCAAAGCATATGGAGGTTTTTCTTTGCATGAACAGTTTTTCTTATGGTAATTTCCATAAAAACATGAAGAGTCTTATGTAATTTTATCAGGGCTAATAATTCTGACCTCAGATGTACACAGAGAACCTCCACCTGTTCGTGGTTCAGATTTCACAGATTTGCATATACTCACATTTCTCTGTGGAATGGAAATAAAAATTATTCAAAGAAACAAATGAAATGCATCCTGGGAAGCTAAACTACTTGACGTTTGCGAAGCCGTCCATCCAGAAGTGCCATTTATTCTCTCTGGTGCTGACTGGTGGTACCAAAGAGGAGAGATAAGGAAGGATAGAGATATTAGTTTCTGCAGTAGTGCTAAGATGGTTTCCAATGTGTGTATTAATGCATATCAAGATATATCTGGTGTGTAAAACCATTAAAATAGGAAGTGATGAGTGTTTACAGATTATGGTTCACTGTAATCAGGTTATCTTTGCTTGGTATGAAAATCTGATGACTTAAAGCACATGAATGTGATAAAAAAGCAAAAACAGATCAAATATGTAAGGCAGCAAATCCTTGCTGCAGCATGAGGTGTTGGTTATTTTAACTTTCCCGTTGCAACCTTTAAATTCCAGTCTTAAAGACATTAAAAGTTTCTGTGTGTTTTGTATGGTTTCCTATTCCATCCATGCTGTTAATTATCGTGGTTCAGGTTGTGAATTGTTCCTTGTCACACTTCCAAACGGTCCAGTTTGCAGGGACTTGTTGCATGAACTGCGGGTTCAGGAAGAAAAGTGCTTTGAGAAGCACATGACTTTTCCTTCCTATTGTTCAGATCTTACTACACACACACAACGTTGTTGCCTGATTCTGTCACAGAGCAACCCATTTTCAGATGCGTGAATAAAACATTCAGGCACCTTTCTTCAAAACTGCGGGTTTGTTATGCAAATGAACACAACATAAGACAAGGAGCATTACTCCAAGTCCGAGCTGAAGCACCCATTCTGTCATATATCGTACAGCTTACTGTCTTGTTCAGTAGCAGAATGATATCCAGAGATATATCAATGTTTTCTGCCCAACAGCCAAGTTCCTCTTCTCCAAACATTCAACCTCATCCTGCTGCTAGTTCACAGCAGCACACCGTCTTCCAGGGTGTGGGTATTTGCATCATCCAAAATTACCATCCAATCTGTTCTCTGACTACTTCAAAACAGCATGCTGAGCTGATTGACACAGAGACATTCATACCTCCCATTGGGAGAATGGGTTGTCTGCTGTCTGGTATCTGGACAAGTCCTGTCCTTTACTGAGCATTTGCGTCTCACTCATGCACGAAGCTGTCATTTCCCCAATGCGTCAGCCCACCAGAAAGGTGTCACAAGGGATTAGGAGAAGCCTAAGGGGGATTAAAGTGTTCTTGACAGACTGGCCGCTTCACTTGTTCCAAAACTTTATTTGTATTTTTTGTTTGTGGGAAAGTATTGGCAGAAATGCAACTAATACGGCACAGTCAAGACCCTTTATAGGCAAGTGAAGAAAAGTTTTTCTTCACTTGTTCATAGAGGGTTTTTTTATAGCAGTATCACTATGCCACACATTAAAAAGATTTGAAAAGTCAATCCTTAATGTAAGCCCTATTCTTGCATGTGAAACAATGCCAGTTTTTATCCACTCTTCAAAACAGGAAAGAGAAGAGAGCATAAGTTGTGACAGACTGAAATGGTGACAAGAAAATAGATATTTGCTTAAATGTGATCATTTCTACAGGAAGGATGATGAAATCAACTCTGTCACAAAAAAAGATCATAAAGGACCAATGACCAGATCTAATAAGGAGGATCTTAAGAAAAACGGCTAACACCTTCTACTGACTAACAAAAAGCCAAATCTTGTGGTTACCAAGTCTATTAAACTGCTCTTAGTTATCATCGACATGCTGTAGTAAATTCTTTTCTTGACACAGATCAGTTCCCATTGAACTTGAAAAATGCAAAAATCAAACCTAATGCTTCACTTATAAGTAATTATCATATCTTACATAACATGTTTTCCAAAGATTATTGGAAAGGCAAACGATCTTTGGCTTTAACCCACAGCAGCAAAAGAAGTGAATGACACATCAGTCGTGACAGCAAAGGATCTAAACGTCTGTGTTGGTTTGATCTTTCTGTAAACAATCTGGGTGAACGATTACATGCGGCGTTCCTCATGGCTCCATTCTCGTGACAATTTTATGCCCTTGCTCTTGTTCTGATTATGGAGTTTTACAGTACCTCTTGGTACATGGGTGCTGATGATGCAAAGGTTCATATTTCTGTCATCACATATCATGGCCTCTCATCCCACTCACTGAGTCAAAACATTAAAATCAATATTTTCAACCACCATTAATTGGTTTTTATTCAGTAAATTATGTCACTGTAATGATGTGTTTATTCATCAGGCAGCTCTATTTAATATACTCCATTGGGTATTTGATAACACTGGCATGTCCCCAACTGGATAACTGTACTTAAAATAAAGTTTGGGTTTTTCCAAATGTTTCACAGTGAGATTATGTTGCAATAGAAGATTATTCCATAGCTTCTGGCTTTTCACACAACTTTAAATATAATTATCGATAGCGTTGTGCCTCCTATTTCCAATTTCCATTTCATACATTATAATGTGATTGTTTTCACTTTATGCCTCAGCACCTCTTTAATTTGTTATCCACATTTCACCTCTTATCACCAACTTTCTCCTATACTTTCCAACTTTTGATGAACCAATTATCGTCGAAGGGGCTGTTTGCGATTCCCTGCAGTCGAGCCGTTCATTTGCTTCTCGCTAATGTCCAGAGTTTTTAATCAAGCAAAGAGACGACGAAGGAAAAAAAAAATACAGTGTGGGCCATGCAGAGTGTATTAATCCTCCTCCTCCTTCCTCTCTGCTATTTTCATCTAATTAAGGGTCATTCTGTCTCCTGGCCACATTAGGACACTGCACACCCATCTCAACCCACATAATTAAATGTTTCTTTGTGCTTGCCATCTGGAGACCTCATCTCTTTAAACATGCATGTCAAATTGATTTCCTAATAATGTTTATATTTCTTTTCACCGCTTTGTTATCATCCAGCCTTAGCTGTTTATGTTTATTTTGCTTTCATCAGCAGCACCATCGCACGCAGCCATACACACACAGCACGCTTGGAACAACAGAACCCTTGAGGTAGTTTGCAGCACCAGCACAACACAACCAGCAAAGCTGACATAATGAAGTTCAAAGCAGCCCAACAATTTAATGTATAAATAATTGCATATTTATGCAGTCAGGGCATCGCTAAGCTGGCACTTTGAATATGCTGCGAACATCCTCGTTGTAGCTTTCACCGAGGACACAATGCCTGCTCAGTTGTTTTTTGACGCGGAAGATTTCATGGTTCATTTTTGCATCAAAGACTGGCAGATTATCCATGTTTCAACAGTAAACAACATTTCTCTGTCAGCCCAACGAGGCGATATGCGATTAAATCCCCAGGTTGATTCAATAAGCACACATCTGAAGCGCAAAGTGATGTTTGCTGTTCTTTTCCAGGACCCATGTCCAAGCGGATCATCGTCTCCATCTCCCCTTCTCTCTCGCTCTTTGGTGCTATCAAATGATAGTTAAAATACAGACATATGTGTAGCCAGAGAAGCGTTGAGCGCTTCTCATTCTTTTTTCTCTGAGTGCAGTTGAGGATTAGTCTGTGCCTGAGTGCCTAGAATAATGATCACTGCAGCAGAGAACCACATTTTCACATTCCAGGAGATAAGGGGTAGGCAATCTGCAAGCAGAGGATTTACCCGGCTCCCTGTGGCTTATTGTGAAGCTAACAGAAAAGTCACCACCAACAGCCAATAACTGGTCTTCAATGTACCATGCACCAGCAGGAAGCCGTCTCAGTACTCATATTTTTTGGACCCAAAGGAGTATAAGTCACTCTGAAAAAGGCTCTGAAGGTCTAAGCAGTGCCTTGCAAAAGTATTTTTATCCCTTGAACTTTTTTTCACAATGCAGGTAAAAACATGGCTTCCAAAACATTCACGAATAAAAACCTAAAAAAATGGTGTGGGACACTTTCTTCTACTCTGATGCCCATAAACAAAATGGAGAAATCACCTTGTTTTCTAGAGGTTTGCACAATATATTACATGCAAGAGTGAAAGTGCAAGTTGGAAGGACAGCAGTGGATGCCTGCACCTGACAGGAGCTGTGTTTCCATTACAAATGTGCAAAATGTTGGTGATATTCCGCTAATGTCAAAAATGCACAATTTCACTGTTGTGGTGTTTCTGTTAAAATTAGAATCACAACTGAAGTCACACATGAAAAGGTTTGCAACAAGTCAACAATCAGCATGCTGCGCCGTCATCCTCCCACCACTGTATGTCGCCGTCTTCATGTTTCTGTCGGCAGCAACATCTGGTTGTTGATCATGTGACTCGTGATGCAAAAACACTTTTTCCACTGCAGTTTTGAGAAATACACAAATTTTGATACAACTGAAAAACCAAAGCAAGAACTTGATTAAAAAAAAACTTTCTTTTTTTTCAAAACTGCTGTGAATCCATTAAGAATCACATTTAAGGCATCAGGAAATGCAGCTACTGATAGTTGACAAGATGTGCTGGCTGCACAAATTAGAAATGCAGGGTGGAGGAAAATGTTGATTTGTTGTGATTGATAACAGCATCTCAATATTTACTAATCATTTAGCCCCAGGATGATATCAAAGTTGCTCCTCATGGTCGATCAGATGTTGTCCATGTCTGGCCTGAATCTTTCTACCTTCCAGATTGGTGAAGGAGGATTTTATATCTACACTTTGAGCTCCTCAAGTAGGTCAGAAAGGTATGACAAAGTTTTGCTAGGCTCGGTGTTAGCTTAGCTCATCTGTTTGCCAGACTTTTATATATTTTCTACTTGACTGTCAATGATCCATTCCTAAAGAGTGTAAAGGGAAGAAAAACAGCAAGGTTGGCCAAGTCATAGTGAGAAACAACAGCCACATCCTGTTCAGTCTACAAGTCTCCTCTGAATGTTGTTTTAAATACCAAAGCTGTGTGTAGCTTCATCCCAAGGCTCAGATCAGACCTCGGTCCAGTTAGACAAGACTTGAAAACTGATTTTTATCAAAACAAAATCTCTTCATCCAGTCTGACTGAGTTTGAGTTTGTTTGCAAGGAGGAATGTGCAAAGAGGTTCAAACATACTCTAATACCACTAATGTTTTTCCCTCTAATTCACAATTATGCTTTAGTTTGTTGGTCAGTCACATAAATTCATATACAGTATGTTGAAGTTTGTGGTTTTACCAACAGAAAGCATTGTGTGACAAGCAGCTTTCATGGTCTAATCTTAGTTTCTTTCCCTCAACAGAGCAAATTATGCATCTTAAATGAAAAATGGCTTGATAAGGAAAGCCATTTTCAGATTTAATGCATTTTGAAGAGCTAAAATGACAGAGACACCAGGATGTGCTTCTGAAGAACTCAGAATAAAACATTTTCAGAAAAGAACCATTAAACTAGAAGAAATATCTTTTAAAAAAAAACGCTCACACATAACACCCAAATCACAAGACAACAAAAGCTTGCATAATGCTGACATGATAATCTGAAACAGCAGAACAGCTTGTTCTGTTTGTAACCCATTTCTCAATAAACAAGAGGAGCGAGAAAAATGCCAAATAAGCTGTTCAAAACGCAGGCTCCATGGGATGGAAATAATTCATTTTTACACTCTGAATCTGTTCAGTGAAACTCCTACCTTTCCCACATACTGTGCATCCGGTCCTATGTGTTCTTCTAAAACAAAGAATTGGTTCCAGATCCAGCCACGCTTGGGTCTGTGGTGCACCTCTGTCTCCCCGTTGGCCAATCTGGTCTGGTTCTTGGAGGGCACTTTGGTAGGGACGTGATGGCCCGTCCCAGAGCACCTCTGGATGAAGCAGAGGCAAACCAAGAAGGGACAGAGGCAAGAGGTGGTGGGTATCCTCATGGTGGCACGGCGCTGTGCAGCTGTATTCCTTTACTCCGAGGCGGCGAGGTCCTCCCACCACTGCCGCAGCAGCCGCCTCCAACAGCCACCGCTGCAGTGGTCCAGAGAAAACGACAGTTTAAATCCAAACTACAGAAACGATCTTCGAAGGGGATCCTCTAAGGTTCATGGTCCAAAGCCAAGGTACATTTACATTATGGAATTTCCCAGACTCTGATCGACTTTTCAAAGGAACGCCAACTTCTGGGTAGCTCTCCCTAAGAGAAGGGGTTATTCCAGGAAGCCATTCTGGATGTCCTGAAAGAGAAAACAGAGGAAACACAGATTAATTTGATGGATATTAGAGTCTAAATGTCCACTAATTCCTCCAATTAAATTGCGGCTCATAAATCCTTCTAGACGAGGACACACACGTCAAGCTGTCTGACTGAGAGAGCACACAAAGGGAACAAGGAATCCTGCTGCAATATCTCAGCTGTTTCTCTCATTACGCACATGATGGAAATATCTTCTGACTTAAAGAGTAGAGCTGCTATTAAGAAGGTTGTCTCAGCCTGTACCGTCAGAGGTCTGCTTGGTCACTGATATCGCCTGATGAGATCGACATCATGAGTCACAACCATGAAGCCTTGGGAATCTGCCTCAAAGCCTGACTTGATTTTATTAAAAGTAACTCCATGTGTTTTGATTTGGACGTTTTAACAAGAAAAATTAGTGTGTTTCTGATGCATGGTGAGTAATACAAATGTAAGTTTTTACAAATTGGCTGCAAAACCTTTAAGTAGGATATTACACGAGTAGTGAGTGAATAGAAAATGCTGATCGTTTTTAACTTTTTTATGTTTTTACCAATAAGAATTCAAGAGTTGGCGTTTATGTTCAATCACTTTGAGTCAATATTCTGTAGCGCCTTCATTCTCTGCAAATAACTCTCTTCTTGGGTATGTCTGCAACACTATGAGACTATAAACCCTACCCAGAATTACATGCAAAACATTTAAATCTCAAATATAATGGATGGAGAGCCTCTGGAGAAAAATCTGTCTTCAGGTTTGCCAAAATTGTACAATGGATTTAGGTGCAGACTTTAACTGGACCATTCTCACACATGAATATGCTTCAACTTAAACCCTTCCATTACTATTCCATTATATAACATTTCATGGTCTAGTTTTAAGTCTCTTACAGCTCTAACAGATGTTCTCCCATCCCCACATGATGACACTGCCACCACCGTGGGGATAGTGTGTTCAAGACTTGCTGAAGTTACTGTGGGCCTCTTGATTGCTTCTTTCATTATTGCTCTACTTGCCCAGTCTATCAGTTTAAGTGGACAGCCATGTCTTGATTGCTTTGCAGTAGGGATGTAACAATTAATCAAATTATGATTAATAGTTTATCAGCAATTAGTTCCTTTTGATTAACTATAATGGCAGTTTAGACCTTCTGTCAGTGTTGTAGTGTGGCTGTATTCCAGCAGAGGGCACTGTTGGTCATCCTTAAGTGGAGTCAGTTGCTACAGAAACAAAGATGGCAGGGCCATACTAGAATAGGAATGAGAAACGGTCCCAACAGAGTCCGATCCTTAAGTTTTACATGAATACAGCTGACTCAAGAAATTAAGATGTATTGATGTGTCCTTTTTTTTAAATTCTGCATATTATCAAAAATATAACTCTTCATGTTATCGAAATACAATCAGCCGTCTTGATAAAAGAGAAAACTCAGGTTTTCTCATTTAATCATTAGTCGATTGATAAATTCAAGCAACTTTAGATTAAAAAATAATCCATAACTTGCATCCCTGACTGCAGCTGAGCCAGTGTATTTATATTTTGGGACAACAGAATGGTGCTTTGGTCACTTCAGAAAGCAGTTAGACGCACTTAATTTTATTTAGGGGTATAATTATAAAAGGAGTCCAGTACTAGTGCTGGTCATTTAAAATTTCTCCTAAAAGCATTTAAAAGTCATTTCCTTCAACTTCATAATTATTCACTACATTGTGTTGGTCCATCAAATCAAATAGCAGGGACAAAGTTGTTTTTTTTTTTGTCAAAATGTGACCAAATATAAGAAATATTCTCTATGAGTACAAAGAGTTTAGATAGGCAGTATATGCATGGTTGAAATAGACCCTTTTCCTATAGTGACATGTATCAAATTTCTCAAATGTGATTAAAAAAAGTGCATCTTAAGTCGACATTAACAAAAAAAAGAAAAAAAGAGAAATTTCTAAAGACTAATGAGAAGAACAATTGAAATTCTGTCTTGGTGAGCATTCAGGACAAGTTCTCTCAGCCACTGCAAAGAATATGGATAACAGATCCACCAGAAAGCATCAGTGAGGAAACTGTCTGTTCTTGGTTTGGATTTTAAATGTAGATTTGCTATTGTGGTGATGCTGATGCATAAAATCAGTCTGTTTCTTGCAAAGAAGAATGAATCATTTGACCTTCCTGTTCTGTGGTGTCCTTAAAGCTTCAGCAGAAAAATAAGATTTTAGACAAGAAACTGCTGATCTACTGAAGGTAAGGTTGAATCCTGGAATGTGTCAGATTTTTCTATCATGTTTTGGTGTAGATGGAAAGTACAACACTACAAATACCATCAATTTCATTATCTAAAGACTGATTCAGAAAATACGAGCCTGAAAATTTCAATGACTGAAATGTACGAAGAGATCATTAATAAAAGTTAAAACCTAAATTAAACTGTTCTCAGATATGCCATTCTCTGTATTGAAATGTAAAGTTTCTAACACTAATTTATTATCAGTTCAAGTCAAAGCCTTCACAGTTTTAGTGTTGCATCATAACCTCTGCAGAAAAAAATAGATATTCAGCAGCATTAAAAACTCTCTAACCTTCACAGAAACACCCAACTGCAAGCTCTTAGTTCCCAGCCTGCTCCTTCCTGAGGTGCTAAAAAGATGGTTGATCAGAGCGTTTGAAGATTTACAGAAAAGAACCTAAACACAAAAGAGGAGGGCTGACTGAGACTTATCCAGAGGATTATGTGACAGCCATGGCAGAGGAACAGAGGAGCTGCTCTACCTACAGTGATTCTTCTGCTAGGTAAAGCTTGTAGTTTGATGTAGAATTCATCTCAGCAAAAATTTGGCATGAATACATTAGCATTAATAATAGCTTATGTTTGCATATAAACACTAGCAGAAAGCATTTGTTATCACTGCATTTCATCACACCAGGCGTCCATGGACACCTGAACACAGGCAGGATGTGACTCACGGTTAGAATAACATATATATATATATA
>NW_006800011.1:719172-788441 GCF_000485575.1 Poecilia formosa | reverse complement strand
TATATATATATATATATACATATATGCGTGTGTGTGCGTGTGTGTGTGTCTCTTTTTTTTCTCCAAAGTCTAATAAATATTTAAAATAGGATCTGCTGTTTTCACAGTTCAATGTCTGCAATGGGGATCCAGAAGCATTGAACACAAATAACAAATAAAAGAGGAAAATAATTAATTTCTACATATTCTATATTTATATTTTAGATTGAAATAAGTTCAATGTTCTTCAATATTAAAATTAAATGCGTCAATAATTTATCCAAGGTAAAACTGCAAACATTGTGAATTCCCTTCAGACTCTAAAAGGAGTTTTCTTCTCCAACTCATGGTTATTCCTGCTGCTTCTGCATCTGTTTTCACACCAGGATTTTCTGATTCAACTTTCCAATAACATGCCTCAATAAAAGACTCTGTGAACCAGCATCTTCTTTAGCAATGACCTAAATTTAAACTCTCTAATTCCTTTTCCACTTCTGTCTTCGTCTATGAACTTCTAACCTCTATAAGACAGTTTGCAACATAACGGAAACTGTCTTGGTTTTCTTAATGTAGCTGCATTACTGTGCCTGGGCTTATATTGCTGAACACTAAAGAGAGATGAAGAGATAAAGAAACATTAGCATGCATGACCATTGGCTGGAGATTTGCCTAATTGTGATTACAAATGATCCAACTCACCGGAGGTTAGGGGGCTTCGCTGATTTAATTAGTTACCAGACTAGGAAAGGACATTTGAACAGTAGAGACCGGTTCGATTTTATAGGCAATCCAAGAGAAATGACCTGCAACATGTATAAATACAGGATAAACAATGTGCAAATTAAATCAACCCAATACTTTCTTTACCTAATATCTTCATAAATATGTGAACTATACAATGCTTTAAATGTATAATTTTACTTGCAACTGGACATTTATGTAAACTGATGTGACACGATAAAGGCCAGCAATTACTGAGAGAATGATGAGTTTCTTGTTTTTTTGCAAAATGTACTTGCTGAAGCTATGAAGAAGGGACTCGATGCTTTAAATAGTTTTAAAATGACAAACTTTGTGTCTGAATTCAGCCTGTTTTTAGAGTAAATCTGAACTCACAAGACGTTTCACAAGACGGTCGCTGTCAGCCTGGTTGGAAAATGGAACAAAACCTGAAAACGTCTGGAAATATATATTTCTCACTAGATAAGACAAGTCACACCTGTTGAGAGTAGCACTGACGTTCATGAGCGATCCGATTCTTCTGAACGGCTCTTTAGACTGAACAACAGGAGTTGAGTCTCAGCCAGTGAGAACTGTTCTTTGTTTTTTATGACTCAGCTCGGTGTTAATGTTCTGCACACACACCAATAGATGTTACTATTTTATGTCATTTAAAATTGTATTTATTTTACTGCCAAATAAATACAATGCAGAAGAGCGGAGGATAATTCTTATATTTAATGATGCAGAAGAGGATGTTTGCTTCTGCCAAACTATTTTAAAGCTAAAATATGTATTTTAAAAAATGGATGTTTTGAATCTTCTTTTTCATTTTACTTTTATTTCTGTGTGTTTGACTTCATTAGAGCGCTTAAACCCGTCACTTTCAGAATCCATAAATAACTCAAAATGCCCCCGGGGAGACTTGTTCCTGGTTTTGTCATTTTCAGTCACAAATACTGCACCATCTTTCATCTTTACTGCACCACAGTTAGATTTTTTTAATCGCCTGTCCAGAGCGTCCACAAATCAAACCTGCCAAGCTCCATTAACATGGGAAAACGGGTCACAACAGGTGTTCATGGGAGCTGATTATGGTATGATTAAGCATGTTCTTTCCAAAGATGCTACATCTGTCAGCATGCAATCTAACCAGAGTGTCTTTAAATAACACAAACACTATCAAGTGCTCTGTACTTATACGATGTGCAACAGATTTGATTCTGTAGCTGAGGGGAGCATGTGTGCTGCTGATTCATGTACTCATTGCTTTTTATGGATCCCCTCTTTTATTGATATTGATTCTGACTCCTGTGTTACTCTCTATGAATTTGAACCCGCGCTGCCCTCTGACTATACGATCCCCTCAGGGTGTCCTGTTATCTAGAGGGAGAGAGAAAAAAGAGGCAGAGCAATAGGCAGGGCCTTTTTCCACTTAATTGTTTCTATCTAAATCATGCTGCCATGGTGAAGGACTTCTATTTGAAAGCATCTCTGAAGAAAAAGATGTAAACACTGCATGGGAAACAGAAAAGCATGTAGTAATCACCTTCAAAACTCAGATTCATTCCTCCTCATTTTGCTTATTTTTATAAATTCTAGTTTTCAGGACAATCATCAGGATAAATGTAGGGTCTCTAGAAAAAGTTGCTATTGTGAGATCATCAATCATTTGGGGGTATTTTTTATTCTTACTCACCAAGTTAATCAAGGAAACTGAAGTAGTAGAAGCACCGTTTTCTTTCTGCTAAAGGTTTTGCAGAGATGCAGAAACGACCTCAACATTTACGAGGAGATTCTGAAGAATTTCAGCAAAGATTCTTGGTAAAATCTGGCACCAATAGTAAAGGTTCAGATTGAAAAGCAGCAACTTGAATATCCTGAAGATCACAGGACATTTAATCCATTGTGAAGGAAGCTAAACGGGAGTTAAGCATGTCTGCAGACGCTTAGAGGAAGAATAAAGCTGTTCTTAGGAAATATCAGCCAATTTCTAGACCAGCACAAAGATGCAGTCTAGATGTTTATGAGTAAGTCAGTGCAATATGTTTTTCATACACCTGGGTACCTACCAACCTCCGAGGCCATTACAGTGATGTTGTGCCAAGGTATGTCTTCTCTATCCAGAGGCTGTGTTGTACGTATGACTCCGCTGCTTTCATCAATCCGGAAGTATCTCACTCCGTCCTCTTTGCTGTCCAAGTAATATCTGTCAAAAAGATAAATGCATTTTCAGGTACTGAATTAAAAAGCATTTAGGTGTACATACGCATCAGGCAGTCATTGTCCCAAAGATTAAAAAAAAGAGGCGTACACAGATTCATTTGAGCGTAAACATATGTGCCAAAGTGCAAAATGCATACACATACATATATATAAATATATATAAATGCTGTGCTTTCTTTGAGTCATTACCTCTGGGAAGCGCTCCTTAGAGCTGCTGATGATATTAAATAATACACAGTGATTAATAATGCTCATTAAAACCAAACAAATCTCTATGTCTGCTTTGTCTCAGAAGTATCTGGTTGCGGTTTTCTGCTCTCAGTCTCAGGTTGAAAGGTTTGACAGAGAGGCTGGTCCAGACGAAGCAACGATCTGACAGCATGACTGCTGAGTAAAATTACCACAAGTTCATAGTATGAAAGTATTTACACAAACTAAAAATCTAATAAAGTTGTGTTTAATTAAAACCACAATGTCTATGATTATTGCTGTGATTGCTCTCTTCTGGCTTTCATAAACATTCAATTAAATTCCTAATGCTTCAACAATAATCTGCTAATATAGTAACAAAATCTCATATATTATTACACATATAGTGTAATTAAAAATCTGCATCACACACTTTTCTATAATTTGGAGTTTTATGGATATTTAGCAAAGCGTAGTAATGTTAAGATACTTCGTTAAGTCTTTGGTTTGATGGAAAAAACAAAAAACAAAAACAAAAAACATTCAAACACATGAATACCACACACACCAAATGCTTTTTGAAGTCACAAATTCAGACCATTAAAACGGCTGTGGAAAAATAAAGTCCAACTTTCTGAAAACACCAAATATATCTGATGATGTTATCCAAAAACTCACAGAAGAAAAATTAAATATATCTCATTTAATTTCCCATTATTCTCTCATGAACATGAGCATATGAGAGATCAACTTTTTTCTCTTCTTTTTTCAGTGGTTATGTTTTTTCATCTCATAAGAATCTAATTAATTTATAAGTAAGTATCAAAAATAACCTTATTATCAAGGAGGACCTACAATCATTTGATTAAAATATGGTATTTTCAGCTTCTCTGATGTTGGTCAGATGAGTGGGAAAGTTTTCCTGCTTCCAAAGGCTGTTTGGGGAAAATGTGAAACTCTCTGTAGAGAAAGAAGAACTGGACCCTGAAACATTACGATATCCGAAAACAGATCAACTAACCCACCAAAGAGAGGCTGAGGATTAAGAAAAGGAAAGTCCAAGGCCAAACAAAAACTCCCTCAGATGCTGTGAGGTGACTTCAGCCTGGCTCAACAACAAAGTAAATGACAAAGCATCTCACTGCTTTATATTTTCACACACGGTCTCACGTCTCCCTCATGTACCTCAGGGAGAACTCCTCATTAACTTTATGGCGTTGTGCCGGACAAGTCCTGAAACACTTTTGCACAAAGCTACTTGACATGCTATTGGCTGCTGTTTGCAAAGCAGCCAATCCAGGAACGCCATTTATTTTCCTTGGTGCTGATTGGCTGTGCCCCCATAGAGATAAGAAAGACAGTAGTTAGCTTCTAATGGGGTTTCCTCTGTGTGTATTTATGCATGTTTGGGTGTATTTGGGGTTTGAACTGCTAAAATTGACATATTTTAATAGCTAAATGCATTTTTAGTGGGGGGTTTGATGTATCCATGGATTTCAGATATAAAGGTGTTTTAATGCACCAAATGTTTCATTCATTGCTTGATTTACATTAAAATGTAACATTTCTCCTTAATTTAGACTTTGGCAATAAAAGTCCAAACAGCTATTTTATGTTATAGTTTCTAATTTTTAATATATACAATAAAAGTATGCAGCCTATATTGAAACAGTAAGAAGCTAAAGTTTTAAAAGTGAAATCAGAATTGGTTACAATCAGTGTTGACTAGTAAAAGCTTTAACAAACATGTGAAATGCATGTTGAGCTGGGCAGCTCTGCTGCCTGACAATAGTCTCACTCAACAGAACTGCAGGACAAATATCTGTGGTCTCAGGCAATTATACTGTCCTGTTGTCACGCCGCGTTCAGCACCAGCCTCCGTCCGGTTTTAAAAGGCCACAACAACCACAGGGCATTTCACAGGCGCAGTAAAAGTCAGGTGAAGTGAATGAGCTCAACAGTGCAACCAGACGCACAAATGATTTGATTCTAACTCAGGGAAATGGGTTTCGCTTCAAGACTGCAGGAAAACTGAACGCGTGGAATATAAAAATGTTGTTAAAGCACAAAGTGTTGGTTTGTAAGAGGCATGTGTAAATCTGGAGGAGTGTTTGTTGCTCCATGTTAAGGAACAAACAGACGTTATTAACATGTGAGGACATTTTCAGTAGCCATATTTATACAGACAAATATTATCTTCTGGAGCAAGACGCAAGAAAAGTTTGAGTTTTAATAACTGCTTCAGTTCAACTCTGACCTCTAACACAGAACCCTGCAGAAACATTCACCCCCCTTCAACATTTCTCACCTAAAATCTTAATTATTTTATATAGATTTTATGTAATATATGAAAACAAAAGAGTGTGCAGCTGATCTGTGCAAAAGATTCATAAATTGTACAGCTCCAGTTAACTCCACAGCTGTGAAATTCTGGACAAGAGTTTGTTTTTCTTTGTAAAATCTCTTTGTTTTTCATTATTATACTGTGAAACTGTGTAAAAGTCCAATGGGTTTCACCGATACTAATATAAAATATTAATTTCTCACTGAAGTCATGCTTACTTTGTTTTGTCTGTGTTTGTTTTCAGGATTTTAAACAGGCCTAAAATAGTAACGGAAATGAAATGCAGCCTCCTTCCTTAGAGACAACGCAAAACTCGGCAGTGACTGATTTTACAAACGAGGCAGCGTCTGATAGAAATCACCAAACCAGCAGCTGAATTTGCGTATAAAATGATTTTCAGAAAGTTGGTTCATATGCGCACTTCATAACCCACCTATCAGGACTCGGCTGCTCTGCAGAGCAAACTGAGATAAAGGAGGAAAAGCCAGTCAGTCCCTGCATTTTATGGACTTTGTTTTTTTACCCCCTCATTCTCAGAGAGGGCTTTTATAGCTTGTCCTGCACATTAATGGATTTCAAGTCAGATGCTGAAAACAGACAAAGTAGCTAAATTGTAAACAATGAGACGCTGTGATTCTGCAAGTCATCGCGTTTCTTCGAGGCACAGAGAGAAAACAAAAGGAGGTCTGCAGTCTGAGTGGGAAGAGATATACACACAGCAAAGGTTTATCTGACAGCGAGCAGAACCGTTTGAATTTATTTCTCCTCTGAAAGAAAATATCTTTATAAAACAGAAAAGGGGAGATAAAGCATAAAAAAATATGTGTATGGACTTAAACCTTCCACATTCATGCATTCCATCCTCACATGCTCAGGTTAGGAGATTCAGGAGAAGACAGAAACAAAGTAAATGTCCTAAAGGCCTAATACTAATCCAGCTTTTGACCCACAAACACATGGCGCCGTTAGTCCTGCAGGGTTTTTTATCTCTTCAATATAAAGAGGTCAAAGGTTAGGGTGGCAAAACAACAACAGAAAAGATAAAACAACATTATATCTTTATTCAGAGCTGGGCCGAGTGTTTCACATGTCCTCCCAAAGTCGACTCTTGCAAAAGAAATCTATATATTTTCTGTTTACTGCTTTTTTCTTTTTTCACTTGCAAGTTTTCTCCCTCGCCACAGCTTGTGCTGCTGCCGCCCACTCCATAAAGCAGACAGAAATGGCAGCTAATTTTACTACAACAGAGATAAAAAGTGAAACAGAAACAACAGTAGATATCAAATCTGTGAGAGTCAACCAAGCAGAAATGTTCTGTGGTGAAAACTGCAAACCAAAACCAGCTTTGTGTAATCATCATTTTGGGACGCAAATCTGTTATTGACACCAGAAAACATTAACTTGTCGGCAAAAAACAGCTGGGTGGGTTTTTTAAGCGCTTGGGCTGTTTTTATAAGTAGCAGAAAACCCAAATGGAAGAACAAAAAGTACAAATGTGAATTTTGTGTAATAACTAAGCCACATTGCCATAGATTTTGGGGTATTTTAAAACAGTATTTGGCTTTACTGCAATTCAGAGACACAATATAAAATGTGTATAGACCAAATCTAAGGTTTTGAACAAAAAGGTTCATTTAAACGCCTCGGCAACGACCAGATATAAACGTTTGCTCATTTCATGCTGTGCTATGCAGAAACTCTGTCGGCACTGATGAAGATTCCCATTATGGTAAATGCTTTAAGTGGGCGAAGAATGGAAGTGGTACTTATTTTCTGAATATTTCAGTCAATATTTAGTTGAACTGTGTTTATACAGTCGTGTATCATTACAGTTAAATCTCAGACAACATGACGAGTTTACTTACTTGTTGAATCAGAAAAGGCTAAAATAACTGCGAATATGCAAAAATCTAAAAATAGGTGAATTTTTCACAAACAATATAGTTATGGTCAACAGAAAAATACTGAAGTGAAAGAGGCAGGTCCACTGTACAGCTAACCGAAAGCACTACTTAATATGCCAAAAAGTCCAAATATAATGTTGCCTTTGTTTACAAATACTGGTAAAATTGTTCATAACATAAACAGCTTAATGCTCATAAGAGGAATGACTGAAAATAATATTCTGAATATTATTTATTATCTATTTTTTAAAAAGAGAAATAAATTAGATTCAGTAGTGCTGGCAGGTCAAACGTCGCAGAGCAGGACGTTGAAAACTGGCCACAAACGCCTGGTTAGTACTCCAATTAATTTTAAAAGTTTATAGAAATTCACTTCTAACTTCTAAGATCACATGTTTGATGGAAGTCTGAGGCGTGTATGTGCTGTGAATGGAGTCACATTAATTAACCAACACGATGAAAATGTTCGAAAAGGCAGGCAGACGTCGAGTCATTTATGCAATTTTGTCCTCGGCTTCCATTATTGATGTCCTGAATCTCAAATGTTGTGACAGATTTGTTCTGCTCAAAATAACAGGCGGCAAAGGATCTTTCATGTAATTACTTTTCTAATTTAAAAATTTAAAAAAGCTTTTGCAAATGATTCACGTTTAGCTAATTTTAAACAGTAATTAACGTATTAGAGGGTCAATATCAGCCTGACGTTTTATTCAACAAAACCTCCAACAGCAAAGCCAAAAGTTTTCATGTATCTCTTTACCTGGTGATGTTTGTTTAACCCTTTCTGCTCTCTCTTTAGCTTAAACATCTGAATAACTGGTTGTACAATGTAACATGGTCACATATCCTTTCCTGATTAAACAGTTTTGCAGAAACTCCAGGATCTCCAGCACCCAGCAGCTGACCCGAGTGTCCCGACTCAGTGAGGAGCAGAGAAGCTGAAGGCAAACAGCAGGGTTGCTACAAAATAATCTGAAACCAAGCCTGGTAAACTGCACCCATTCTGGTGGGAGACACAATGTTTTTGTCAGTTTGCTTACTTTAATATGAAGTTCCTGAGAGTAGTTTCCTTTTATCGGTACGTCTTTGACATTCCTCAGTGACATTCTTACGGAACATTTCTGTTATATTTACTGCTGCTCCAAATCCAAAGGGAGGCAACCCAAAGCAAAAGCCAGAAGAGGTCAGGTAACTGGTCCCGCAAGGAGCGACCTCAGGGCCGACTGAACCTCTGCTGAGGCCAAAGTCACTCTCAAGTTGGCAGAACAACAAAGCAGATATTTAAGTGGTTCCAAATCAATAACCAGCTTCGTTTGACCCACAGTATTCCTGATCTTTCTCTGAGGTTCCGGTTGAGTTCGATGAACGCCCAGGCAGGCGCTTCCTGAAACTTTCCTTTCTTTATTTTCTCCACTCATGAACCCTGAAATTACAGTTCGATATTATAACTCAGAATTAGTCTGGACTTCTTTAAACTTCAGAGAAGACCAAGAAAAGTTTTGAGAAACCTGTAGTCACCTTAGATAATATTCTGAATATTATCAGGAGGTAGTTTTTTATTCCTAAAACTACCTTCGCTTAGTTTTATTACCTCATTTGTTTAAATTTTTATTAATTAATTCACAAGGAAATACACTTTAGGCCAACAGATGAGTAGTCTTTGATTGTGTACTTAATTTGACAGAATGAGTAATCTTAACATCCACAAACTCAATTTATAAATTATATAACTCATATTACATAAATATGATTTATTATACTAATTATTTAAGTTCCATTTTAAACAATACATAAATAAAAACTACCACTAAAATAGGTACAATTGTATTTTTTTCTCCTGTGTATGTAGAAAAAAAAAGAATGATGGTATTAAAATGACACTTTCATCCCAACATGTCTACTGTATATGCAAAATAAATCAAAACACTAGTAGCAATAAGCACATTTTGTTACTGAAGAAACATGAAATTGTGACATTTTTTAATACTGAGCTTCTTAAACTAGACTATGCCGATCTTGTGATCCCTGCCTTTTCCCTTTATGCCTCTATGATGTTTTCCTTTTATTTGTCCCAAGCTGCCTGTCAGTTACAGAAGGAATGATCTGTCAAAAACACCCTCAAACATGTTTGAACTCAGCGTGATAAAATGCTCCTTGTTTAATGGAAGTGGGAGTTAACCGCCTGGTACAGAGGCTTCCACCTGTTGCTTCACATAGTTGTGATTTCTTGGTGTTACGGCAGCTCAAAAAGCAGAAGGATAAATGCCTGACTTGGCTGATGGTGCCACTAGCTGTCATGCTACCTGTCACACACTTTCACTGCCCTCAGCGTTTCAGAAACATCCACTACCACAGCGTGAGCGACACAGACCGCCATACAGAGCTCCAGGAAGTTCTGGGTCCCGCCGGACTCCTGTGGCTGCCAGGCTGTTTATGTTCACAACATTTTGTCACAAGGTACAAGCTTTACACCTGTGTTTGTTAATGTGTGTTATTTAGAAAGATCTTCCATTATGGAGGGGCATGTTGTGCATGCTGGGTCCAACCGGTGCCACGTATGCAGAGGTTACTATGGGGTCAAGTCCTGACCTGAAGACCTTAGCTGCATGTCTTCCATCCTTCTGGTTTCCTACATCTCCCTTCTGATTCCTGTTCATAAAGGTCACAAAAGTTGCATTAAAGTCAAGTTATTTCTTACTATTGAGCAAGAGAATCAAACTCAATGTGCCGAAATGAAGACAAATCTAGACATATGCTTTTTATGGAGCATATATAATATCATACTACTGGCTGGCATTTGATAAGCAGCCAATCCAAAAAGAGCTGCATTTTCCATGCTGCTGACTGACTGTTGTCTGTAGATTCTGCTAAGATAGTCTCCACTGTGAGCATTAATGCAAAATATTAGTGTTATTAACTATTCATTTTAATTATTGGTTTGCCTCCTGTAAACACTGGGTGTCCACTGCAGATGGCTTCCCACTGGTCCAGAAAGATTCTGCTTTCCAACTTCTGCTTGACCATTTTGGTGGACTCTACCCTGTACCAGCAGAGCATTCTCAGATCTGCAATAGCAGTTTTCAGGTGTCTGTTAGCAAACTAGCTATATTAGACTCTTAAAAATAATGTGAAGGTCAATTAGGATTAGACTGCAGGCAGAATTTGGCCCCCGAGCTTGACTTTGACACAAATGCTATGAAGCAACACCAGGATCTGGGAGGCGAACACTTCTGGAAGCAAAGTTTTTATGTTGCTATTTTCTGCTGCAGCAATCGAATAATAAAGAGAATCCCGTTATGGAATGACAGTGGGTATATTTTCTTGCAAATAACCCAATGATACATCAACCACCAACAGGTTATGTCTTTCTGTTCATAAATCTTAAATGCTTTTTATGGACCCTCTGGCCTCTGCAGCACCGCTAAACATACCAAATAATCTCCCATTACACGCTGCAGCAACAGAAGACTGTTTCTTATTGATATAAGACCAATGCATTACCTCTTAAGGAGTATCAGGTTCACAACTATTCCATCAATTTTGTCAAGAACATGAAGCAAATTCAAATCATTACAGGCGCTGTAGTTGCTGGAGTGTACTGCCAAGGAACAAGGCACCTGTTCAGCACGCTGCCTAAGGCTAGCATGAATTTTTATTTTTTCCTCCCCCCATTTCCCACCAGCATACAAGCATCTGTTTAGAGTGCATATAAATGTGCAGAGTAATTGTCTTGCCTCAGGTTACTTCTCAAGCTTGCAGGAAAAATAAGCAGATTCCTGGTGAAGCCAAAAAACTAACATGATTTACAGGGAACACTGCAGAACTCCCTGTGAACCCTCTGGATGATCTGGAAGTTAAATAAAAGGGAATATAACAGTAAAGAATTTATTTTATAACATTACAAGTTTTACTTCACTGAAAAACAATGACAAATTTAGAACCTGTCAAAAAGAAGATCCTGTGCGAAGCCAAGATGATGTCACCAGCTTGAATTTATCAAAAAATACAAAGGGAAGCACAGTTTGGAGGAGAAAGTACAATTTTAATGTCAAAGTCACTGAAAACATGGCGTACAGGAGTAGACTATCAAAGGATGATGAAACTGTCAGGTACTGTGTCACACCTATGTTCTGTTTTTTAAAAATGATTTTCAGAAACTAGAAATGTTTTTCCAAGACAGACAATTCCTGTTTTGTTCCCGACTCATTTACTTCTCTGAAATTCATCATCTGGAGAACAACTGATGCAGAACACCTTGTAAGACTGAAGAGAATAAAACGTCTATTCACATTTTACATAAGCTACAAAAAAAAAGCTATAAGGCTTATTAATAAAGTGGAATATCAGGAACCAACTAATACACTTTTAAATTAGAGTAATATTTTAAAATCTAAAGTCACTGAATATGACAATAATCCTAATGCTTTATACGTTGATGTAAAAGGCTTCAATGAATAATTTTGTATTCAGAAATTATTAAGATGTCAATTAAAATCTGGATGTTTCAGTGGAATAAACGGAATGATGATCTCAAATTAGGTGCTTTTGTTAGTGAGCTTTAAAAGAGCCTTAAAATGTTGAATTATAAATGTTTATACTGTTATGATGTATACATACATATTGTGTACCCATGTTTGTATTTGAGAGTGTGTATTTATGTGTATATATATTCTGGGGAGCTGGGATTTTTTAAAAATCGTCCATTGCTGAAAACATCCTGCAAGTGTGAGCTTTGGTTATATAAAACTATTTTTGAGATAAAAATAATCTGTTTGGTTCACATATCCTCCAATCTGCAAATATTTAAAATCAAATCACCCAAATGCTGTTTATCTGCTGCAAGTCAGCAGAAAAAGTGCTGAGCCTCAAAATAACCAAACTGCTTTATCAATGCTGGGCTTTCTTTGCGTTTGCAGTGTGTAAGTCTAAAGGAACAAACAATAAATTTTTCAGAAGTTTTTGCTCAGACTGTACGCTCAGATTTAATGTGACCGAGTCTCCTACCTCACAGGACTGTTTCTGCTGTCTGGATCCCGGGCCGTAACCGATCCCACTTCAGTTCCACTCGGTGAGTTCTCGTAAACATCCAGGATATAATAATCCATAGAGAAGACGGGGGCTTCGTCCACATCGCCCACTGTGATTTTAAGGGTAGCCGTGTCTTTGAAAGCGCCCAGGTAGGAAAACCGTGGATCCACATGTGTATTCACTCCTTCGATGTGCAGCATGTAGGTCTTCTTCCTCTCATAGTTCAGGGGCTGCAGGGAAAATAAAACGACACTAAACCTTTGTTTGTGGCACAAAAGAAAGCTGTGAGAATTCTGTATAAAAATGAATGCAAGAGAACAAACAAACTGTCAACTCAATCAAATACCTTGAAACTAAGTGATTTGGTAAAGACAGAAAGAGACTATTGGCAATTAATTGACAAAAGTTCTGCCTTAAGCTCAAGTGACAGAAATAAAGGAAGGAAATGTGATTTCAAAGCAAACCTGCTTTAAAACAAATGTGCATTTTAGTGCATGGAGTAAAATTATGGATTTTTTGAATGATAAGTTGAAAATGTTCTACCATAAATCAATTCAAAACACTTTATGAGGAAAAAATGCTTAAGTCAAACACTTTTGAGGTAAAATGAGAATGATCTACTGTTTGCAACTCATATTTTAATTTACACATTTTTTTTATTTTACAATTGAGGAAGACACAGGTTGATTCAAGATTAAATGGTAAATGTAAGAGAATGTAGATTAAATTAATAATGAAATGTGTTGTATTCAAGTGAATAAACTGATTGAAGTGTACATATTTCTTTTGTAAAATGGCTGCCACTCAGGATGATATTTCATCAAAATAACCTTTAAAGAGTATTTCACTCGCTGTGTGAACATTGTAGGTGTCTTATAAAGCATGTCAGATCCAAGAACATTTGATAAGCACAATATGAGGACCTCACCATGGTGTGGATTCTTAACAAGGCGCTATTGGTCAAAACTAAATGAAAAAAACAACAAAAAAAACTCATATACCAAGAGCACCACCTGGGAACATTCATTTCTAAGTCAAAATTGTTCATCATGTGCTCTGAAATTCTGAGAAATACTTTCTCCTTGAACTTGACAGAACTGGTTTGGAAAACTGATGGACAGACAGATGGATTCGGAGAGCAGCCGGTGTTTGTGTGGCTGAGGGACAAAGCCACAGATGAATGGCTGAAATCTGGGGATATGTGAAACCCCCTCTTAAAACGCTTCCGGCTATTTTAATAGTTCAAACACCAAATATCCCCCAGTAAAGCATTAATACACTCTATGGAAACCATGTTAACATTTCTTGTTTTCCCACGTCCACTTAATCAGCAATAAATGGTCAAGTAGCATTGGACCCAGGTATTTCATTTGAAAATTTTAGATATCCTAATACAAGAAATCCACAAATAAGTGACTCTACAAATACTGAACCACAAATAAACGGGGATCCAACATACAAAACGAGAACATTTAATTAAAATGTAAAAGTATATCTCCAAGACTCTTGTAAAAAAAATTACTACTTTCTTCTTGTGGTCAAAAATCTTACACTACAGAGTATTTAAGCAACTTTTCATTTCAAAAATCTGATAAAATTTCTTTTACCATCCAAGTACAAATAGCCACAGTACATTTTTATTAGACGTCAGAGTAAAAAAAAGAACCCAAACTGTACATACAGCCTGTCCTGACATGATGGGCCTGACTTTAAAGTCAGCACAGATACTGAAGGCTAAAACTTTATGGTTCTGGGTCAAATTATCCCTCCAGGTATTTGTGTCTCCATAAAAACTTCCTTTCATTTGATACCTGTAAACAAACCATGGACACCAGCCGCTTACCTTTCTCAGGCTGATGATTCCCTCCTTTGTGTCTCTGTCTGTGGATATGGAGAACATGTTGGCGCCCTCCGAGTTGACGATGCTGTACCTAATGTCCGCGTTAACACCGAGGTCTTCATCGTTGGCTTTGATCTTCCCCACTGGTTTCCCAACTTGAGCAGATTCTGGGACATACAGCTGGTAATTTTCTGTGAATGAACATCCATTTATATTCACTTAGAGAAAGAAAAAACAAATCAACTTAAAAATCTCTACTGCACCAAACAGTTGAATATCTATCTGACTGTTTACCGAAAAGCTTGGCTAAGCAGTTTGACTCTGTCACTATTTGTTCCTGAGGGAATGTCATTAAAAATACTCTGCAGTGCTTCAATTGACATTAAGCGCTAAACTGTGGTTGATAGCACTGCAATGAAGCAGATATTTATTCAGGGAAATGTTGATGGTTCTTTGCTGCAGAATAAATGGGAAGCTCGTTGCTGAAGGGCAATATTCTTGATGATGCTCTGTCGTTACTTACATTTTTCATTATAATCGAGAGAATTCAGCCTGGAAAACAGAGTGGTTTGAGCAATATTCATCTGGTTTTGCAAATTATAGAAAACAAAATAAATTTAGACTTCTGAGTTCAAAAGTTTTGATAAATTACAATAAGAATTACTGACTGATATTATTCATTAATGTTCATGTTCTTCAGCAAAAAGCTGCTAGTCACTCTGTCCCTATTACTGGAGCTTGTTTCTTGCTTAAATTAATTTTTAAACTTTTTATTTCAGAGGCGATCCTTTCATCTTTTACCGATGAAAGGATTGCACGGTTTGTAAAAATACTTTTTAGGTTATAAAACTGCACCAGGTAATTCTTGTTGAAAACTTCTTTCAGCTCAAGGCTGGAGATGTTTCAGAGCGGTGCCGTGCTCGGTTTGACAACAAGCATGGCTTTGAAAAATGATTTTAAGCAGGAAGGGAAAAGCAGAAAATACTTCAGCTCAACCATAAGCTTCACATATCCAACCTAAATGGGACAATTTCTTCAAGTTTGGTAAGCCACGTATAGAGAAATCTGCTTTTTTTGTTGATAACTCCACTGTTACAGTACTTACTTTGGGGAAACTTGGGTGGGTTGTCATTGACGTCTGTCAGGGTGACGTTGATGGTGGTGGAGCCAGAGAGCCCTCCAACTTGGCCTGCCATGTCTTTGGCTTGAATCACAACCGTATAGTGTTCTTTGGCTTCTCTGTCCATTTTTGGTAAGGCGGTTCTGACAATTCCTGCAAATTTAATGCAAAAAAGCAATTTAAGATGATAAAGATAACATGTGGAACATCTAAACATTCATTTGTTGTTTGAAAATTGCAAGACCAATGCACCCCCATTCTGGTTCTTATGAAGGAGGTTACAGCTTAAACTCTGCTTATGTGATATGAATTTGTTCATTTATGTCAGGTCATGAGGATCCATGCACTACAGTCTGACTCCCATTCAAAAGAAGAGAAAACCTGAGTCACTTCAAGAGTCGAGGAAGAAAAAATAATTACTTTTTTGTAAATAGAGTATCTGAGATCAACTAAAGCCTCGTTTCACACATTTCCCACAAAGGAAACAAAAAACGGACCCAAAAGATTCTGTAATAGAACAGAGTGAATGAAAAACTGGGCCATGCTTTAGAGAGTCTAGATAAAGTTAAAAGGTTCATTTTCATAATTACCATCCAGACTGAACACAAAATAAGACGGTTAAACGTCGGAGCTTTGTGCATTTTGCATCTATCTACAAGTTTTGGGGTGTACATTTTCACAAACTATGATTTTCGAATCATCAAATGTATTGAATAAGTTACTATACAGTGATTAACACTGTGTTACTGCTCAGAATATGATCAACACATAATCTGGTAACAGGTTAATAAAACTCATCCATAACTGTATTCCATCTTTTCGTCACTTCCCTTTATTTTTCCACTGCAGTGTAATGTTTCATGCTTGTTTGCCGTTTTATGTTTTCATCATGCAAATCAATTTAATTTGCTTTATTGACATGTGCAATACAAATAAAACCCCTTGCCTATTGTAGAATTAAAATGTAGTAAAAACCTGGTGACAGCAGCAGAGAAGCTGCTGTATTTTAGGAGAAGATTTTTGGTACATATAAAAAAATAAAAACAAAATTCAAACTTTACATTCAGGTTTTAACAGAATGCTAATGGATCATTTATATACTAAAACTATCAAATTGATACTGGGGGTATCTTCTTTTTTTGATGAATAAGAATATTATTTTTATTATCATAAAAGAATAATAAAATATATGTGTTAATATACTGACTGTATATATACTTCACATTTTGTAAATAATATTGTTCGTAAGACAGATATTTCTTTCCTCCCAAATTTTCAGGTTTATTTCATAGTACTGAATGTAATAATGAGCCTCTTTCATCTTTAATTCTGTAGATCCTTGATCGCCTTTTCCTTCCGATTCTATTACAGCTAAATATGCTTTGCAATCTTCAATCATATTATACTGTAACACCCTGAGGCTCTTGCACTATCACATTTATTCATAATGCAGAAAACAGGATGCTCAGCCGTGAACCTTCATAATATGATATACGATTGGATCTCTGACTAAAAAGAAACCGTCCCTGCGACACAGCAGGAGCCTAAAACAAAAGATGAGTTTGCTCCCTGTGTTGACTTTTTAAATAAGGGTTTTGTGGCACGAGTGGCCTCTATTTGCAGAAACCAGACAGGAAATGGGCAGAGGTGCAGCAGGATCTTATAAGGTCAATGTGTGCTACTTTATGTCTTCCAACAACTGTTAACAGGGGAATTTACAGCCTTGGCTTTTGCACAAAAAAAGAAAGAAAAAAAAACACCACATAGGACAAGAATCCATATGTTCACACTTGTTTTGTTGTAAATTGTGTTTTTGACTGGCGCCAGGACATTGTGGTCACCGCTGACCTTGTGCCTGCAACAGATTTAGAGATTATACAGAAACATTGAGACCTTGAGGTAAACAAAACACGGATACAATGACTAAATGGATGTCAGCGCACCAAAACGTGTAAAAAACTATAGACCATAAATCTTTTCTTATTGGTATGTTGATAATTATGTGAGAATAATTATCACAAACATTCTAAGAATCCTGAAATATTATGGTGACTGTATGATGTTTTTATGACTTTGTACTTTTGTGGTTTTATGAAGTAAAACACTTTGAAGTGCCTTGGAACTCAAATGTGCTGCACAAATACACTTGATTGATTGATTGATTGATTGATTGATTGATCTTGAGGCATAATATTTAGAACTCAGAGCAGAACATTGCAAAGGGATGTTATGACTTGTTCCCCAAAAGTAATGCTCTGATGTTTTATATACAGCCCAGTTTGCAATGTCTTGAACTTGTTACAACCAAAAACCACACAGTTCAAATATTCTCTACATTTCGGTTCCACCTGACTCAACCACGTTTTGTCCCATCTAAGCTGGCTCTCAGAATGGCTTCAAGGCAAAGTTTAAGTAAGATTTCTTAAGGATTTCTGTGTGTAGTAGTAACGGTAGAGCTTACAACCAGCCGTTGTCCATCCTGAGCTGTAGATCACTTCAGGTCCTCCAGAGTTTTCATATTCAACTTGGCTTTTTTCTGATTAACGCTGGTCTTTTTTGAGCCTGTCAGTTTTGACAATACGTTTGATATATTTGAGAAATCAAGCTGATTATTCATACCATTATTCACACCTTACACGATTTCTGCACTTGTATAATATTGGTTAGTCAAAATAGTAAATACATTTTTGTGGCCTTGTTTAGGTCATAATCATTTACAGCATTTGCAATTATTCTTTTTTTTTTTTTTACAATAAAATGAAAGTACATCAAATTTATTAAGATGTCTTTGAAATACTCTGTCAAGCTAAAACTCAAACTATTTCATGGTTCTCCGTTTCAATCCAAGCAGCTTGAATTTCACCAAACCCCATTTAGGAGTTAATGGATTCAGTTTTATTATTTCCTGTACTTCACAAAAGAGCCAGACATTGGCGTGTTACACAATAGATCATTTTCCTCTCTTGTGCTTTCAGGACTCTATAGACAGAAAGTAATCCTTTCGCATCAGGCTGAATAATCATTAAAAGTGGGTCAAGAAGCCAGGCAGGCAACAGTATTAAGATCTGAGGTTACACATCATCCGTCACGGTGAGGCTGGCTGACGTCCAGGCCACTGATAGTGAACCTGGATTTACCAGGAGGTAATCAACAGAAAGGGCTAAATATAGGTGGTGGATGTAGGTCTGTCTAAACAGAAAACTTAGAAAGCTGTAATCAAGATTTCACCTGTCAGATGAATTTGCAATTTTAATGTAACCTTTCAAATATAAACCTGTCAAGTTGAAGATATTCCAGCAAGTGAGCAGTAAACAGAATTTTCTACTCTTGTATTAGTACGAATAAGGATTCATCCTCTTTATGATACAATAAAAAGGGGGACTGGAGTGCAGCTGATGAAAAAGACAAGTTTTCAATATAAAATGAGACAAAACACTCCATTCATAAACTTCTACCTCAAGGCCACAAGTAAAACCAGAGGCTGCATTGTGTAAAATAAAGAAATAATAGGTTGAACCACTTTCGCTCTTAATAAAGTCCATGGAACTATATGGTGGCAGTTCATTCTCAAGTAGCAACAACTGCTTTAACAGTGTGGTTCTGTGCATATTACCTCTGCTTGAGAAGATACAGCAATAAGTAGGGCAGCAAAGGAAGCTGCTTTTATTTCAAGGCATGTGACAGAATTTAATTTACTTTGGCCTACAAGGAGAATCCTCACTAACGAAGGTTGATTTTTGTAGTCAACTGCAGATCCATTTTACTTTCTGATTCACACTGCAAGACAAACACAAACTTACCAAGCATTTAGGTCAAGCTTACAAACAGAAAACAGAAAACTAAAGAGATTGAAAGAAAAAAAGACCTTGACATTTCCAAATCAGACATCCTAACTTTTACAACTACACCCTAAAATCCTGTTAATGAACTTCATAAAGGATCCAAGACAAGAGGCAGCCATGGAAAAGACAGAACGCTCCATCCAGAGATGATCTTAAACCTGAGCTGAGGATAAGACATTAAACTTTTTTATGCTTCATTTTCATTATGTTCCCAGAACATAACAAAAATGGTGTCGTACCCTCCAAGATGTGGACATACATTGCAAAAACATGACATTTTACCAACTAATTTTGGTCTAGTTAGTTTCCAGCGAAAATATCAAGTACATGTGAAATAAAACAAAACTAACTTTAAAGTAACTTTTCAACCAGACATAGGAGCTTATTTTAAGTAAATAATTCCTTAATATTGATGAAAAATGATGATTTCATTAGTTTATAGAAGGAAAGTCTGAAGACACAACCCATCCTTTAATGACACATAAAAACAGCAAATTATTACTGCTGGAGTTGGTAAAGTTCAATAATGTGAAATTCTCTCATACGTTCAAGACTTTGATAAACTGACAGACTGAAAGGGTAATGGCTTCTAAGAAAAAGAAAAGATGCAATGCTTTATATAATACAATGCAGTTTTTCCAACTCCCACAGGGAATGAAAACACATTTTCAACCAAACATTTTCAAGACTCACAACCTGAGTAGCGTATTGGCGTCAAAGCGTTCTGCTGAAATGCCAGGTCTCAGCAGGGATCTGCTGCTGTTCTTTGTTCCAAAAACTAATCAAAGTGCTGCTAACAACTTTCCTGTAATGATACAAGCCCTGCAAACTGCACTGAGAGTCCCTAGTTATTACCCTCAGCCTTAGCAACATTTGACCTTAAGTCCTTGAGACACACTACTTGGAAAGTGGTCAAACTTTTTGAGTAAAATCCACTCTAAGATGGACGACCTGACCTTTCAAATTTCATATTACCTCTTTGTTCATAAAGGTGTGACATTCCTGAACAATATTTCACAGCTGGAACCAAACCAATAAGCACATACAAAAAAAAAAAAAGAGATTTTCTTTCTGTGGCTACGAGAATTTTGCTTTTATCCACCAGCAGAGAGAATGACCAACTGTGAGCCACACAAAGTAAAACAAATAGTCTTAAAGGTTTTCACACCTTCAGACTTTTTCAGACTTTTTTCCATGTTGAATCCCAAAATGTACACTGAGAATCTAGAAGATCAGCAGCACAGCAGGTCAGGGAGAAAGATGAGGAGACGCTCGAATTAGAGATGTTTTTAAAACAACATCGCAGGTGGAGAGTCTACTGACGGGACGTCTAAGAGTTTTTGGTTAGGAGGAAAAACATTGCAAGACGAAAACACCACAAGCTAAAAATGTAGAAAAGGTTTCTCTCATTAGATGAGACTCAAATCTACCATGTTTGGTTTGTGTGGTGGATATATTAAACTGCATATTTCCCAAAACAAGTGTTGCAACAATTGAAAAATAAAAAAATACTACGAGGTGCTCATATTACATTCTTTCACATCTATGATTATAACATTGGCATCACTCTCTGTGTCCTTTAATGTGTTTGGTACAATTATGTGTGTCGAGTATGAGAATCCACTGCAGTTAAATTAAATCCAACATTCTGGATGTAATAAAGTATATCATATTTTTTACCGTGCAATATTACTATTGTATTCAATGATATGAAGTGTTTTCATCTGGTTTCTAGTACAAATATCTTAATACACTTGAAATAAGACAAAACTAATTGACAGGAAATTTTTCAGCTAGATATAGGAGCTCGTTTTACATAACTTTCATTAAATACATTAAGGCATTTTCTCATTTTACAAGTGAAATATTCTGCCAGTGGAGCTTTTCATCAACATGTAAGGAATATCGACTTGAAGACAGTTGTGTCTCATTTCAAGTGAACCAAAAATACTTGATAAGATTTTGTGTTTTTGCAGTGTAAGCAGATAATTCAGGCTCCATACCTGAAAGGACTTGTAGCTGTAATGCTTGTGTAAAGTATTGACTCAGGGGTCTGAATACAAAAGCACCTTTCACACTTTGGAAAAGACTGATTGATTGGTGTTGGTGTGTCACAGAAAATGCAAATGACACTGAAGTTCAAGGGGTTTGAATACTTTTAACACTGTAAAAATGTCATCAAGGTTTGGTTGCAAAGTTTTCTCTGCAGCCTCTTCATTCGTAAATCAAATTATCTTCCAACACTGAAAAAGTCACTGGGGCATTCTTAGGAAGGAAGCAGGAAACACACATCAGTGTTCTGACACAAAGATCAGACCTCTGATCTCTCTTCCCAGCTCAGCTCTGAGCCGCATCGCCTCAGACCGTCTCTCCTAAATCTCTACGGTGCCCCAACGTTAATTCAGAAAATAATTGAGAAAGAGCCGACTTCCATGAACCTGGCCTCATCTGACACGGTGAGGTGGTTAGCCTTTTCCTCAACCTCCTCAGTCTATTATAGTCGATACTATCGCACTATCCACCTCTTTGTCTGGCGGGAAACTTCTAAAGGAGAACAATCTCCCAAGTGAACAAAAAGGATTATAGGAGATTACTAAAGCACTCTTCAATCTCCAGCTCTAGGAATCTTGGTTTTTTGGCTCATCTAATACAGTCTTCATGCGAGTACAGTTGGAGTTTGAGGGGAAAATGTTGGATGAAAGCAGCAGCTGAATTTAAGAAGTCATGAGAGCATTCTCCTCCTAACAGGTACAATAAAGACATTTTTATACAGTTATTATATAAATACAAAGCCAGGAGAAGTGAGAGTCTCTGAAGATTTATTCCTCTTTTTTGGCTTTTACATCACACTTAAATGTTTAAAATAGAATAGAATAGAATATTGATCTCCAATAATAAATCATTTACTAGTTAAGCTAGGTGTTAAATATTAATAATACAAATATAATAAGCGATGAAATTGGTGAAATACATACATATACCTAAGAGTGACGCAAGTATTTCAAATGACTGAATATAAATAAAATAATAAGCTTGCACATGCAATTATGTTCATCTATAAATAATCTATAAATGACTGCAGAGAAAATTTGATCCGAGTTAGGATTAAATGAACTACAAACTGCACTTTTTCAAAAGAATATTTCATGTACAATGTGCAGAAATAAGGTTCAGTTGCCTATTCAAAGTGAAATACCATTGAAAAAAGAAACCATTAAAAAAAGGAAACAAGGATGTACACCAAATAAAAAGACACTTTTTCCCTCACTGTCCAAAGTTAAATCAACCAAACTTCTCTTTTAGATTTGTTAAAATTACTACAATTATTTTAATTTGCTAATGAGAAAAAGTAAATGTCAGATATTTATTTATTAGTATCTAAAGAAATCAGTTTATTTAATCACTTTATTTATATACTTTATCAGTGAGACAAACTACTTAGAAAAAGGTCGATTTTTTACAGTAAAATCCACATCAAGATGGACGACCGGACCGTCCATCCCTCTCTGTTCATCAAAGTGCAAATGTCGTCTGGAATCACTTTATAAACAATTTCAATTAAATCGACCAAATACTCTAAATAATCTTAGTTCTCAAACATTGCATTTAATTCAGTTTATTCAAATTTGTTTAAAAGGTTTTCTATCCCTGGATTGCATCAAGTCCTTGACTTGTGCCATTTATTCTTCCTGGACACGAGACAGTATATAATCGATTGCATCGTGTCATTGACTTTAGAGAGATCTTTTATATTAAAGCATGTGGTGACAGTGGGGAGGAAAAACTCCCCTCACACAGGAAGAAACCTGAAGAAGAACCAGAACCTGGCTACGTGTCAGCAACCGTCTGCCACGTCTGACAGGGGGTTAGAGAAGACAGCAGATACTCAAAAAACAGAATAACTGATGGTGGTAGTTTCTATGTTAATGGAAAGTAAAATGCTAATAACAGGAGAGGGAGAAGGTTTAGTTGTTCGCAGCTAGAACCTCCAAGAAAGCATCACAGCCAAACAGAATGCAGGGACATTACTATGAGAAGTCTGTGGAAGAAAACCCAAAATGTTTGACATGTTGAAGGCAATTCTACCAAATACTGACTGACCAACACGTTTGGTCTGATCAGACGGTGAGGATAAAAGGTGTGTTGTTCTGTTGGGTTTATGCAAACTTATGGTTTCAACTGTGGATAATGTGCCATCCTAATACCTTTAAACCCTTTAAGCAATTCTAGAAAATAAAATAAATTCCTCCACAGTTATGTTAAAGACGCATAGCTGGTTACTGTAAACACTTAAAGTTTTGCTACTGCTACCAAGAGAGGTACAGTTAGTTTCTGGGTTTAAAGGACAATTCAGTTTTCAAATCAAGCCGGGTTGTTTAGGATTACTTTTATTCTTTTTATAATTTGAAAGTGCTGATGTGATTAAAATTTTAAAACAAAATAAACCTGTAATGGGTAAAATATATTTTAGTAGTAATAAGTCTTGGAAGGAACTGCTTGGACTACATCACCAATGATTGGCGTCGGGAAAGATTTTCCTTGATTTAACCAGAGCAAACGCTTAATCCACTAAGTGCAGAAACATCCTGATCTGTGTCAGCTCCTTCAATAAACTCAAACACTCACAAATCCCAGATCAGCAGTCAAATTAGCCTATTTAGGATTGAAAGGGGACTCTGGGCTTCGGTAATGTAGAGAGTCTTTGCATGCGCGGGTGTGTGTGATGGAGTACAGATGTGAAGCGCGGTTAAGGGGTATTCGAGCGTGAGTCTTGAGAGGAACAGCCTTGATGTCTCGGCGGGTAAGTGACAGATGCACAGTGGTGAAGGGGAAGACAGGAGTTATGGCCAAACTATAAAAAGGATGAATGCAGCACCACGTCTCAGATGTGCTTTCAGCTGAGATATAGAAAGTGCTTCACCAAATTCCGCTGGCTTGCAGTTTTGAGATTTGCAAACCATGTAATCAAGTAAATCCTCTGCAGTGAATGTTGTTGAACACAGTTTGAATGTCACTAATCTTGCTACAACAGCCCAGTTATATTTGCAAATACAATATTTCCTCTGGACTGGTTTGCATTCGTTGGTCGTCACTAATTCTCTGCTCTCCTTGTGCGTCGCGATGAGTCTCAACATGTACTGCAGGCGGCAAGTTTATGGATCTTCACCCAAAATGATGATTTTTAACCGTTTTTCAAAACTACCCTGATTGAATATGCAAAAAAAACAAACTTTTACCAAGTATTGGTCTAGTTTCTTGAGCAAATATCTTAGTGCATTTGAAATAAGGCAACTTGAAAGTAACTTAAGCAAGAAATGGGAGTTTGTTTTAAGTCAGCAATTCCCTAATATTATTGAAAAACTATTAGTTCCACTGACAGATTACTTCACCTGAACATGAAAAAATGCCTTTTTGAAAGTGTGAAAATCTGCCAGAGGAACTAGCAATTTTTCATCAATATTAAGGAACTAATGACTTATAACAAGCTCCTATATGATGCTGAAAATGTACATATAAGTCAGTTTAGTCTTATTTCAAGTGTACTAAGATATTTACACTAAAAACTGGACCAAATACTGAGTAATATTTGGTGTTTTTTCCAAAACTGAAGCACCAAATGAAGTAAACTAAATGATTTGATTTACTTTCCAATGATGATTCCTAAGGAAAACAAACAGCAATCCCTGCAATGCCAGCCAATAGCATGTCAAGTAGCATTGCACTTTTTTATTCCACCATCCCAAACTGCGTTGTCTTCTGCATATTATAGATATGCTCAACAGAATGAAAAAAATACAAATAAAGAAATTAACAAATTTTATGTGAATAATTCGGTGTTACTTTCCACAGAGAAATCAAATTGTGAATAGGTTGGAGATTGCTGTATGACAAAACAATTCAACTTATGTTTTATCACACCTCAGAATTGAATTTATTTATTTTTTTAATTCAGGGTTTTCTCCATACATGCATTTGGTGTAAGAGTTTGTTGGTTTTTGAGCAATGGCCACATCCTGTGTGGGACCGCCTTCCCAGTCCAGGGTTTACACATGAGTCTTGCTTTTGTTCTGGGGTTGAAATGCACACTTTGCTCATCTCTGAAACAAAAATCTGTTCCTGATTATGGATTATCATACTCCCATTAAGCTTTTGGAAAATAAAAGGCGGATCGGCTTGGTTCTCTTCCTGACATGTTGACTGATGATGTCACACAAGGAATGTTTATTTGGGACGTTTCCTTAAAGCATATCTAAAAATGTTTGTTTTTTCATACACTGTAAGTTAACGTGTGGTTTCAAATGTAGTTCAGGCAGCCAAACAGAGAAACTGGAAGCTGAAACTGTTCATTAGCACTGACTGAAGGAGTTGAGTTCCCTGCTCGGCTGTCACCTCTGCCTCGCCCACTTTTCTCTTCCCCAGTCGGGTTTTTGGGAGTCTTTCTCGAATGCAAATCAGCATGTGCAAACCAACGTTCAGGACCGCTGCCTTCGCTCGCACCACATCCTGCCTACCAGCATGACTGATTGGACCCGAGTCACAGTACCGGGCTCTAATCAGGCGCCAACAATCAGCTGCACCTGCTGCAGAGAAGTGCAGCTAATCTGTCTGTCAGGGTGGCTGTGGTTTCATGTGAGCAGCTTGCTATCATGGCTCCCGGTGTTTTATGTTGACTCGCTGGTGATTACAAGTCACCAGTTTGGCCAGTTATAGTGACTGGTTTTTGTTTTTATTTTTCTGTGAATTTAGCTGCAGCCGTTTGAAGCGCAGTGCTGACACTGTATTTGTGCAAATCGGTGTGTTTCCTCAGTGAGCTTTTTTTAGGTGTTGGGACACTGGATTTATGCTGGGACTGCAGAAAAGACCAAATCCTGTTCAGTCCCCTGTTCTAATGCAGATGATGATGTTTGGTCAAGCTGCAAGGCTGACTCTCCCTGAAGTAGTTTAATATCATCTAGCACTTTACATGTTTATTCATTAGAAGAGGAGAGAGAAAGGTTTAAAATTGCACAAGCGTTTTGTCGACAGTGGGTCCCTTTTAGGACAAATTTCCTCTTTTTGAACAGGTGAGGCCTTCCTTTTCATATAAAAAAGTACTTGTATTTTCATAACTATGTACATTTGATCAAATAAAAGTTCTTACTCAGAAGTAGATGTCTGTGTAAATAAGTGAACCATGTTACCAAGAAGAGATGACAAGAAAAAAAAAATAGTCTGGAGAAAGAAGCTGGAAAACAATTAACCTAAACCTTTTTATGTAAATTTTTTTAAAAATCAGGAATAAAAAGTGTGAGTAATTTTTCAGACACATTGTTGAATCTGTTATGAAGAATCACAGCAGTTTGAAAGCAAAAGTCCTGGGTTTGAATCCCGGCCACGGGTCTTCCTGAGTGGACTCTTCCTCTCCTCCCTGTGGGTGTGTATATATGAATCAATAGAGCACCTCAAATATTGTGAATGCTTTCTGCAGTGAACAGAGGCCAGCGTAAATTGTTTTTTTAAAAGTCCACAGCCGTATATGTTCTGACAGTCTCAAGTCAAAGGACTATACTTTCCCCTCTTGGCTCCTCAATAATTTCCAATACAAGCATCACTGGCTACACGCCAGCTGAAGGTCTGTGCCATCTTCACTTAGGTCCATAATAAATTCAAACGTATCCCAAGTTTCCGCCTGTTTCTGCATTTTAGATGAAACCATCACAGTCCTGTCAGTTGTGATTCCATCATGGCTTTGGTTCTTTTTCTTGTAGGGATGAGAAAATGCCTCCGTGTGATTTCAGCCGTAATTATAAAGAAGTATGAACTCATTTCTTCTCACCCTTTAGCACATCTGTAAGTGACTTTGAGATGTCAACCGTCTAAAAGAATTAGCCTTTGATTTAGCAAATAGGCCCGTTTGACTGTTACACAATTAATGTCTGCTAATCAAACTGAGGCAAAAATTATTATTAGCTCAACGCATTCTGAAAACATATTTTTTATTTCAAACAATAGATAATGGGCACATCATATAATGTCACAATTTACCACTGCTACACAAAATTGTGAACAAAAATACCATTTTGGTCCAATTTCTTTCAAAGTTTGTCTTTGTTCATTTTCTGAAGTGAGCAGCCTTCTGAAAACACTGACTGAACGTGGAACCTTTTTATTCCGTGGGCTCTAATTTGCAGCAAGTGTGAGAAAATATATTCAGTATATGCAGTGTTTTAAAATGGCATTGAGAAAGTTCCCTTACAATATATTGTCATTTCACAGCATCCAGGAGGGAAAGTGTGAATGAATATCTGGGTGCAGACAGGTGCTTTGTGCTTTAAATGAACATGAAAGCGTTGCAACCTTGACTGCAGCTGGTTCCTGGCATGCAATGGGAACAAAACAAATAAAAAAAAAAAAACACCTTGAGCTGCTGATGGTGCAGCATTAATCCCAACACTGTGCATAATGTCAGCATGCAGCAGGAGGAAAGAAAAAAATATTGTTTTTATTGATGCTTGCTGCCTCAGACATATGTGGGTTCAATTCCTTCAACAAAAAACAAACACCCAGTGTTTGCACTGTAAATGCATGCGTCCGTATGGACAGCTAAGTCAACAGCCTTGACAGTCAACCTGGAGACACTGTATGCAAAGCAAAGTGTACATGAGGCAAGGCGTAATTAAACAGTACGCCTTGCCTGGGACACGCAGAGGAAAGAATGGCTCTACAGGGACAGACTTCGTCCACACACACAAAATCAATTCTGATTAAACAGTTCAACGTTACTGCCAGGGATTAAGCTGTTTTCTATGTTAATTTCATTTATAGTGTGACCATAACAGGTGTGGGTTGTGTAAGCAGAGATTCCACATTTCCACTGGGAAGAAAAGATTTACAGTTGATAACTTCAGGGAGTTTCACACTATAGTCCATCTGCCTTGTGCAATAATAATGTTGGATGACATGATGCCAGAAAATATGCTGCAGCATCACCTTATCATGCAGCTTAAACTGTAAGCAAACAAAACCTGCCACAGATTTTTAGGACACGTTGGAAAAACTCCATGACGACGCAGTGACCCAACAATAACATGGATTATTCTCACAGCATCCAGTGCTGTCTGGACTATCAAGATTCCTTCATTCCTTCAACAAACCACATGCTTGAAACTGAAACTGACTGTATTCATAAATGAAGAAAGTGACGTCATGAAAAAAACTAACATATCTTGTCCAGATGATGAAGAACATTAAGTTTAACATCCTTGATCCCAACACACATGGACTACTCAGAGCAAAGTAAAAACAAAACGCACTTCAACCAAATTCCACCTCGTAAGAAGCCTGGACTCATTTTGCTCTTGATTGTGAGAAGCAGCATGTTTTGGTACATATGTCAAGACAGATGTGTTGAATTTTAATTTCCAGCTACTCTGAATTATAAGCCTAAACAGCTGAAAAGCTCACATATGTAAACTGAAGAATGAATCAGAGTTACAGTAGCATCTGCATTGGCTCTTAGCTGCAATAGCTTAACTTCATTAAGCAGCTGCAAGCCATTACGGATATTAAAGCCATATTTAGTGAGCATTTCCAGAGCTGTAATAAACGTTCATGATTGCTTTGGAGATAACTCCATCTCTATTTGTGACATCTTCCCATGTTGAAGAGATCTCTGCCGTTTCATGCAGTTTGTCAGCAGTCAGACACGTCTGCTTCTGCTTCTCCAGTCATTCTTGGATCTGAGGGGATGTTATCACACCAGCCAGGGCAGGAGAAACAAAACTGAGTGAAAGTGGTCACTTTGACTCCTGCTGAGGATTTGGGTCAAGTCCGAGGAAATCCCTTATGTCTTTCTTCAGCGCCATGTGTGTGTGCCAAATGCCATGATTACCTTCTGTGCTTAAATAATCTTCAGTCACTTCTATGTCAGGATGCCAGCCTTTGCTCAGAGGGGAATACGTTGCATGTGTGAGCGCTCATATAGCGCCCCCCGAATAGTCTGTGAATTTCCCATGAAGGTGTCTTTGCAGGTTAAGCATAATGGACGCCGAGTACAGGAGGATGTGAGGACGTGTAAGCATGCTAATGCACCGTGAGACATCTGCAGAAGTGGCTTCATCTCTCCGGCGGGGGGCTGGAACGTGGCGCTGCGCCAGCACAACCGCTTTAATACCCGAGCCGAGCGTGTAAAGCATCAAACCAAAGTGCAGCTCGCCGCATGCGTGCGTCCTCCGCTGACCAACAGGAGTCCGGCTGCTAATTTTAGAGACAAGGCCGGTGTGCCAGTGACAAAAAAAAGGCAGCAGGCCTACTTGTATAAATTAATATGTGTGGGTGGAGTAGTGCTGTGTGGAGAGAGCAACTGGCTGAGGCCTTCCATCACGTCCCCATCCTCTGCACGCCCCACGCCCAATTAGAAGTCAGACAAGCTGCAGCGTCAGCTCAGGCAAAGTGAGGCATCGGATTCATCCAGAAGGTCTCAGTTTATGGGCAAACGGAGGGAAAAACTGCACATATCATCCTTTTATCTCCATAAAGAATGATTAAAAAACATCAGGTTACAAGTCGGCTTGCCACAATAACACATTTTGCTGGGTGATAAATTGTTATTGAAGTTATTGCAATAACTTCAAAGACAATATTAATATTGTTGTTTTGAGACCATTTTCAAGTAATATGTATAATAGTCCAAGTACACCTGAATGTTTAACACTGGAACTGGAGGGGCTTTTCAATCTCCAAAATAAATGAAAAAAGCAACAAATAAAATGAATTATAAAGTGTCTGTAAACAAAAACGGGGCTAAATGAGACCAAAACACCCGAGTGAAGTAAATTATGCAAATGGATATTATTGAGCTCATTTTAATTTATCATATGATTAATTGATTAATTGATTTATTGCTGATTGCGACAGGCTCCAACCAACCAACTAACCAACCAACCAACCAACCAACCAACCAACCATCCATATCTTTGCAAGTTTTATATTGTAGAAATATGTTACATAAAGTTACAAAAAAGTTGAATTAATAACTTTGTATTAAGTCAAAAAGGCAAAAACTTGATGCAATCAGCTGGGCTTCCTCAGAAACAAACCTTTTAAACTGATTTGAATAATGAAGTGAACTAAATGTACCGTTTGAAATGTTTGTGTGATTGAACTGAAAAGTGCCTCAAGAGGACAGAAAGTATGGGATGTTAAAGTGAACAATGTGTTGAAGTGTGTGTGAAAACATTGGGTTTCCACTGCAATAACAAAACACAGGATGTGTATTCACTCTAAAAATCTGCCGCTGTGGAACGGTTTCATTAATTCCCAATCGTCTTTCTTTTCCTCATGGTAAAGTCAAAACGGACAGCTGTTCATTTGTATTATTCATTCAGCATGAAAATTCCCGTTTCACATGGGCGGTGCGGTCTCTCCGGAGGTGGCAGTGTGTCCCAGACGGCAATGAATCAAGTCATACAAGAGACGAGTTGTTCAGGTTACCCAACAGCAGCGCAAACTTTAGATGCAAGAGCAGCGCCAGGACAAATGACCGTGTAAGGTTCAGAGATAAGAAATAAAAAAGACCTATACACGCTGAAAATGTTGCATTTTTTACATCATATAAAAGTTATATGTGTTGTACCTTAGAAGGCTTATTAATGTTTAATAGATTATAGAAGACGCCTCTCAAACAAAGGATGAACTTTAAAAGACTGAGCACCGCTGAGCAGGAAACAATGGCTTTCTGGAGAGAGTTCTGCAAATGTCTGCTTGGTCCCAGGAGAACTTACTTATGGTCCACAGTGAGGTTCGCGTGCTGCACAACATGACTCAGCCATAACTGTAGCTTTAACTTTTATGATGTCAGATGTGGTGAAAATAGCACCAGAACGTCCACAGCAAAGATTTCTCACACTTTAAGAGATAAACAACAATAGTTGAACAATACCTTGCAAGAGCATTTTTACCCAACAATCACTGGGTTACATTAAGACAGCAATCTATGTTGTATTTTACTACAATTTTAGATGATAGAACAACAAAATGTGCAGTGGACCTGTGAGGGGATCAAGAGTCACCTTCCATCAACTTCAATTACCTTCAGGCCTCCTCTAAAAACGACTAGAACTGCCTATTTTAAGTTAAAACATTAATATACACAATGTCCATGTTAGAAACCGTAATGGCACCAAGGAATCTAATATCTGCAGTTTTCCTTATTTCTGCTCCTGCATTTAATCAACTAGATTGTCTGATTTGCAAATGCTAACCAGTAGCATGTCAAGTGGCTTCTTTTGAATATTTTATATATAATCTACTGAAAAATCTCTGAAAAGTGACAACAGTGAAATTTTCCAGATTTTTAGATAGCAAACTAATAATTATCTCATCTGCATATTCGTCCACCTGAGCTATGAATGTAACACAGCCTCTTAGCTGCTCATTGGATTTTATTCAGAAGCATCAGAGTAACAGGAGCTGAACAAAAAATATGCTTGTCAAGTCAGAAAGATCTTTGAAAGTCACCTGTTCCTTTTGTCAGTGTCCCAGTAAAAACATTCAGGTTTGTAGTTGCCAAAATGTAAAGAAGTTCAAGGAGTGATAATACTTTTGAACATTGTTTATAGTGCTTCTATGCAAATAGGCGTTTACTGCAACATTTTATCCCCAGCAAGCAGGAATACGGCACCTGTTTTGGGATCCACGGAGAAATATGGCTGTCCTTGTAAAATACTGTAGACTATCCTGGCGCTGTTTCCGTAGGTTGGGTCGTCAGCATCTGTCGCTGTGACTTGCAACACGGACGTACCTAAAAATAGAAGAAAAGAGAAGCAGAAGTGATTTCCTGCTTTCTTTGTAAAAAGGTTTTCGAATGGCAACGTAGGGACACTCGTGTATAATTGTGCGTTGGTTTGAAATCTCCTAGCAACCACATCTAGAACATTAAGATCCCAGAAAATGTAAGGTCACATGGCTGGAAACAGAAGAACAGTTTAAATACTAGTCAGACTTTAAACAAAGTCACCCTGTGTAATGTAAGGAAACAAGGAGCTGATTTAGCATGTTTCAACCCTGGTTAACATTTGGCTGGAAAAATCCTCTGAGGTTCTTTGATGCCTGCAGTGAGTCTGTGGTGGAGATGCAAGATGCAAAGAAAAAAATATACTAAATAGTCAGAGCTTATGAATAATCATCAAGAAAGAAAAAACAGATTTTTCAGTCTGTGCAACAAATGTAATGGGAACATTTAAAAAATCGTTTTGTACTGTGCATGACCTCCATCACATGCAAGTTGTTGAGAATGTTTTTAACAGCCTTTTCCAAATGAGAAAATATTATGAATGCAATTGCTTTAATGAATTAAAAAAGCACCATAAAACAAAGACACGTGATTAAAAAGCTGAACTAATGCTGACCTTTTACTTAGCAGCTCATTGTAAAAGCAATTGAGGTTCAATTTTACACACCAAGTGTTGCTCACATGGCATTACAGGCTTCATTGACCCCTTTTAATCACATGATGAGTGCGCTGTAATTGCACAACTGGCTTATTTGATGCACTGCTGTATTTATATATGGAAGCACGACGGTGCGATCTGACGTAAGCAGAATGATGCATCCTGCAGCTGCCTGGACTCTCGCCTTGCTTTCCTGAGCTTCTTAGGAAATCACACAGTGAAACTCCTCTGAGTCCTACCAGATGTGATTTTTTTCCCTTTTTTCAGTTACCCGGTGGAGCAGAGTGCAATGTCAGCCACCATAAATCATAAACAGTGCACAGCATGCCGGTTAGCTGTGAATGCAAGCAGCCATGCAGGGATGGTTTTAGTGGAAACCATCAACTCCTTTATTGCTTTGCAATCTAAATATGTTCTAAATGAATAAAAGTTAGAATCCAATATTTAACACAGACAGCTTTACTCCTGTTTTTATTAATTCATCTTTAATGAACAGTATCTATGCAGGATGCATAAGATAACAGTGCATTCATTAGATATTCACACTTAGACTTAAAGCTGCAGTGTACAACTTTTATAGACAATGTTTTTACAAATTTGTTAAAACTGTTGCTATGTTTGTAAAAAAAATAAAAATCATGCTCCTCAGCTTTCTACATGTAGCTCTACTGACATCTACAGAAATACACAATGAGAAACAACCAATCAGAGCCAGGAGGTGGGTCTTAGCGCTGTTAATTACTCCTGTGTATGCGCTACTCACACCATCCTTCCCCTTACTCTCTGCTACGCTACAGCTAGTTAGCATGACCACCGATGACAGTGGATAAATGGTTTTCCTGGAACAGTAAGTCGTTTCTCTGCCATCAGTACAGGTGCAGCGTATACATGAGGTTGATTGCCAGCGCCAAGACCTTCCTCCTGACTCTGACTGGCCGTTTCTGACCGGGAGCGGTGCACTTCTTCAGACCACAGGGAGGAGGTAGATGAGCTTGATTTTTTTGACAGGTTATTTGTGAAGCATTGCTTATAAATGTTACATACTGCAGGTTTAAATGGAAATGTGAAATCAGCCATAGCGCTTTATATTTACAGTCAACAAGATGGTGATAATAAAAGGTTTGTAGTCATTAAACTCAATGTTCTGTGTGCCTGTTTTTATAAACTATTATTCAAAAATAAAGCTAAATAACAAAAGAAGGAGGGATGAGGAAAACCTTGGTGCATCATAATGAAAAACAATCAACTTTTCACCTCATTAAAACATCCTTTTACAGTCTCTGGGTGAGACACAAAGCAAAAGCCAACAAACATGTTTTTGTTCTTTTCAATAGAAGCACACTCAGCCCAAAGAGGAAAATCAGTGTTTATGTGAATAAAATGAATGTAGTATTTTCTGTGCTTATTTTTAGTTGCGGCGAATTAAACAGGCCTTCATTTGGGAATTTTCAGAACATTTTCCAACAACATCATTATCAGGGACTCATCGTGAGGAGCCTGTTTACTCTCTGCTTTGGAGTTTAGATTGGATGGGATTAAAAATGGAAGCGTTTGTAGTTGCAGGTTTTACTCTGAGCAGCGTCAAGTGTAAGGAAACAGAAACACACGATGTTGTAGAATCTTAGAGTGTTTTCAGAGATAAAGATGCCAACACACTGTGTCTCATGTCGACACGTAAATTGGCTAGAACATGAGGAAATAAACCTTATTTTATAATAAAGATAAATACAAGTCCTGCTGGGTGTTTTAAGTACGTGTAAGACTTTCCATGTCATTGTATTTTGTGCCTTATGTGTTTGTCTTTTTCTCTCTGGATGCAGAGATCTAAGTCCATGACTACACCCAGATTTCAGGCCTGATCAGGAGTTTCTGGCAGTGATGGCTGAAGCTGCAAGTTGACTATTGATCTTTAATCTTTTTGTACAAAAAATGTCAGTTTTTGGGTCTTTTTCAGCTGGAGAAAGCACATTCACACATTGACTTGTTCAATGATCTACTCAGCCCTTGAACTGTAATATTGCAAAGCAAAAGTAAATAATGTGGTCAATAGCAGGTTTTAAAGCCAAACTGCTGTAAAAATCAGAATGATCTTTTCTTAATTTCTTTCAAAAATGTATTTTAAATGTCCATTTAATTCGGCACATTTTTACATCCACTTATCACACCTACTGACAAACATCAATTTATCCACTTCTTCAGCACTTACTGAAGTCAGCAGTCGCACCGAGATGCATAATGGCCTTTTAAGAGATCAAAGCTGGGCTCTGAAAACGGATCGCGGGTTCTTATCATCCTTCTGCAACCAGAATCAAGGCATTAAACTTGAATTTTTTTTAAATCTGCTGCACTGACATGAACTCCCAGTGAGATGTTATTTGAGACTTTATAGGTCAAAACTAGGTGTCATTTTGATAAGATAAAATGTGTATTTACAAAGGAAACACCTGTTCTTTTGGAGAGATCTGCCTTCAGTTATTTTTCCATTTATATTTCATAACTGAAATATAAACAGACAAGTCCTATTTTGGGTTTTACGATGAGTGCCAGCATGGAAACACTTCTAAATCTTTTAACTTACTTCAGATGAATGTGTTGTGATACTAAAGACACCTTAAAGATTTCTGGCGGTCGGGCCCAGCGGAGAGTTTATGAGTCGTTAAAATGTCCTGTCAACATCCTGTATCGTTAGATTTGTGCCTTCTCCAACACATCTAATTCAAATTCAATTTCCCCCCTCAATATGTCACTGAGGTCTGCAGAGGCTTACTAGTTAATCACTCATTAAGTTCACTTTTGTTGAACCAGGAAATCACCTAAANGGTTTCATTAATTCCCAATCGTCTTTCTTTTCCTCATGGTAAAGTCAAAACGGACAGCTGTTCATTTGTATTATTCATTCAGCATGAAAATTCCCGTTTCACATGGGCGGTGCGGTCTCTCCGGAGGTGGCAGTGTGTCCCAGACGGCAATGAATCAAGTCATACAAGAGACGAGTTGTTCAGGTTACCCAACAGCAGCGCAAACTTTAGATGCAAGAGCAGCGCCAGGACAAATGACCATGTAAGGTTCAGAGATAAGAAATAAAAAAGACCTATACACGCTGAAAATGTTGCATTTTTTACATCATATAAAAGTTATATGTGTTGTACCTTAGAAGGCTTATTCATGTTTAATAGATTATAGAAGACGCCTCTCAAACAAAGGATGAACTTTAAAAGACTGAGCACCGCTGAGCAGGAAACAATGGCTTTCTGGAGAGAGTTCTGCAAATGTCTGCTTGGTCCCAGGAGAACTTACTTATGGTCCACAGTGAGGTTCGCGTGCTGCACAACATGACTCAGCCATAACTGTAGCTTTAACTTTTATGATGTCAGATGTGGTGAAAATAGCACCAGAACGTCCACAGCAAAGATTTCTCACACTTTAAGAGATAAACAACAATAGTTGAACAATACCTTGCAAGAGCATTTTTACCCAACAATCACTGGGTTACATTAAGACAGCAATCTATGTTGTATTTTACTACAATTTTAGATGATAGAACAACAAAATGTGCAGTGGACCTGTGAGGGGATCAAGAGTCACCTTCCATCAACTTCAATTACCTTCAGGCCTCCTCTAAAAACGACTAGAACTGCCTATTTTAAGTTAAAACATTAATATACACAATGTCCATGTTAGAAACCGTAATGGCACCAAGGAATCTAATATCTGCAGTTTTCCTTATTTCTGCTCCTGCATTTAATCAACTAGATTGTCTGATTTGCAAATGCTAACCAGTAGCATGTCAAGTAGCTTCTTTTGAATATTTTATATATAATCTACTGAAAAATCTCTGAAAAGTGACAACAGTGAAATTTTCCAGATTTTTAGATAGCAAACTAATAATGATCTCATCTGCATATTCGTCCACCTGAGCTATGAATGTAACACAGCCTCTTAGCTGCTCATTGGATTTTATTCAGAAGCATCAGAGTAACAGGAGCTGAACAAAAAATATGCTTGTCAAGTCAGAAAGATCTTTGAAAGTCACCTGTTCCTTTTGTCAATGTCCCAGTAAAAACATTCAGGTTTGTAGTTGCCAAAATGTAAAGAAGTTCAAGGAGTGATAATACTTTTGAACATTGTTTATAGTGCTTCTATGCAAATAGGCGTTTACTGCAACATTTTATCCCCAGCAAGCAGGAATACGGCACCTGTTTTGGGATCCACGGAGAAATATGGCTGTCCTTGTAAAATACTGTAGACTATCCTGGCGCTGTTTCCGTAGGTTGGGTCGTCAGCATCTGTCGCTGTGACTTGCAACACGGACGTACCTAAAAATAGAAGAAAAGAGAAGCAGAAGTGATTTCCTGCTTTCTTTGTAAAAAGGTTTTCGAATGGCAGCGTAGGGACACTCTGTATAATTGTGCGTTGGTTTGAAATCTCCTAGCAACCACATCTAGAACATTAAGATCCCAGAAAATGTAAGGTCACATGGCTGGAAACAGAAGAACAGTTTAAATACTAGTCAGACTTTAAACAAAGTCACCCTGTGTAATGTAAGGAAACAAGGAGCTGATTTAGCATGTTTCAACCCTGGTTAACATTTGGCTGGAAAAATCCTCTGAGGTTCTTTGATGCCTGCAGTGAGTCTGTGGTGGAGATGCAAGATGCAAAGAAAAAAATATACTAAATAGTCAGAGCTTATGAATAATCATCAAGAAAGAAAAAACAGATTTTTCAGTCTGTGCAACAAATGTAATGGGAACATTTAAAAAATCGTTTTGTACTGTGCATGACCTCCATCACATGCAAGTTGTTGAGAATGTTTTTAACAGCCTTTTCCAAATGAGAAAATATTATGAATGCAATTGCTTTAATGAATTAAAAAAGCACCATAAAACAAAGACAAGTGATTAAAAAGCTGAACTAATGCTGACCTTTTACTTAGCAGCTCATTGTAAAAGCAATTGAGGTTCAATTTTACACACCAAGTGTTGCTCACATGGCATTACAGGCTTCATTGACCCCTTTTAATCACATGATGAGTGCGCTGTAATTGCACAACTGGCTTATTTGATGCACTGCTGTATTTATATATGGAAGCACGACGGTGCGATCTGACGTAAGCAGAATGATGCATCCTGCAGCTGCCTGGACTCTCGCCTTGCTTTCCTGAGCTTCTTAGGAAATCACACAGTGAAACTCCTCTGAGTCCTACCAGATGTGATTTTTTTCCCTTTTTTCAGTTACCCGGTGGAGCAGAGTGCAATGTCAGCCACCATAAATCATAAACAGTGCACAGCATGCCGGTTAGCTGTGAATGCAAGCAGCCATGCAGGGATGGTTTTAGTGGAAACCATCAACTCCTTTATTGCTTTGCAATCTAAATATGTTCTAAATGAATAAAAGTTAGAATCCAATATTTAACACAGACAGCTTTACTCCTGTTTTTATTAATTCATCTTTAATGAACAGTATCTATGCAGGATGCATAAGATAACAGTGCATTCATTAGATATTCACACTTAGACTTAAAGCTGCAGTGTACAACTTTTATAGACAATGTTTTTACAAATTTGTTAAAACTGTTGCTATGTTTGTAAAAAAAATAAAAATCATGCTCCTCAGCTTTCTACATGTAGCTCTACTGACATCTACAGAAATACACAATGAGAAACAACCAATCAGAGCCAGGAGGTGGGTCTTAGCGCTGTTAATTACTCCTGTGTATGCGCTACTCACACCATCCTTCCCCTTACTCTCTGCTACGCTACAGCTAGTTAGCATGACCACCGATGACAGTGGATAAATGGTTTTCCTGGAACAGTAAGTCGTTTCTCTGCCATCAGTACAGGTGCAGCGTATACATGAGGTTGATTGCCAGCGCCAAGACCTTCCTCCTGACTCTGACTGGCCGTTTCTGACCGGGAGCGGTGCACTTCTTCAGACCACAGGGAGGAGGTAGATGAGCTTGATTTTTTTGACAGGTTATTTGTGAAGCATTGCTTATAAATGTTACATACTGCAGGTTTAAATGGAAATGTGAAATCAGCCATAGCGCTTTATATTTACAGTCAACAAGATGGTGATAATAAAAGGTTTGTAGTCATTAAACTCAATGTTCTGTGTGCCTGTTTTTATAAACTATTATTCAAAAATAAAGCTAAATAACAAAAGAAGGAGGGATGAGGAAAACCTTGGTGCATCATAATGAAAAACAATCAACTTTTCACCTCATTAAAACATCCTTTTACAGTCTCTGGGTGAGACACAAAGCAAAAGCCAACAAACATGTTTTTGTTCTTTTCAATAGAAGCACACTCAGCCCAAAGAGGAAAATCAGTGTTTATGTGAATAAAATGAATGTAGTATTTTCTGTGCTTATTTTTAGTTGCGGCGAATTAAACAGGCCTTCATTTGGGAATTTTCAGAACATTTTCCAACAACATCATTATCAGGGACTCATCGTGAGGAGCCTGTTTACTCTCTGCTTTGGAGTTTAGATTGGATGGGATTAAAAATGGAAGCGTTTGTAGTTGCAGGTTTTACTCTGAGCAGCGTCAAGTGTAAGGAAACAGAAACACACGATGTTGTAGAATCTTAGAGTGTTTTCAGAGATAAAGATGCCAACACACTGTGTCTCATGTCGACACGTAAATTGGCTAGAACATGAGGAAATAAACCTTATTTTATAATAAAGATAAATACAAGTCCTGCTGGGTGTTTTAAGTACGTGTAAGACTTTCCATGTCATTGTATTTTGTGCCTTATGTGTTTGTCTTTTTCTCTCTGGATGCAGAGATCTAAGTCCATGACTACACCCAGATTTCAGGCCTGATCAGGAGTTTCTGGCAGTGATGGCTGAAGCTGCAAGTTGACTATTGATCTTTAATCTTTTTGTACAAAAAATGTCAGTTTTTGGGTCTTTTTCAGCTGGAGAAAGCACATTCACACATTGACTTGTTCAATGATCTACTCAGCCCTTGAACTGTAATATTGCAAAGCAAAAGTAAATAATGTGGTCAATAGCAGGTTTTAAAGCCAAACTGCTGTAAAAATCAGAATGATCTTTTCTTAATTTCTTTCAAAAATGTATTTTAAATGTCCATTTAATTCGGCACATTTTTACATCCACTTATCACACCTACTGACAAACATCAATTTATCCACTTCTTCAGCACTTACTGAAGTCAGCAGTCGCACCGAGATGCATAATGGCCTTTTAAGAGATCAAAGCTGGGCTCTGAAAACGGATCGCGGGTTCTTATCATCCTTCTGCAACCAGAATCAAGGCATTAAACTTGAATTTTTTTTAAATCTGCTGCACTGACATGAACTCCCAGTGAGATGTTATTTGAGACTTTATAGGTCAAAACTAGGTGTCATTTTGATAAGATAAAATGTGTATTTACAAAGGAAACACCTGTTCTTTTGGAGAGATCTGCCTTCAGTTATTTTTCCATTTATATTTCATAACTGAAATATAAACAGACAAGTCCTATTTTGGGTTTTACGATGAGTGCCAGCATGGAAACACTTCTAAATCTTTTAACTTACTTCAGATGAATGTGTTGTGATACTAAAGACACCTTAAAGATTTCTGGCGGTCGGGCCCAGCGGAGAGTTTATGAGTCGTTAAAATGTCCTGTCAACATCCTGTATCGTTAGATTTGTGCCTTCTCCAACACATCTAATTCAAATTCAATTTACCCCCTCAGTATGTCACTGAGGTCTGCAGAGGCTTACTAGTTAATCACTCATTAAGTTCACTTTTGTTGAACCAGGAAATCACCTAAAACATGCAGGACAGTTGCCCTTGGACACCACTGCTCTAGTCAAGAGGATCTTCAACAACTTCCACTTTAGAAAAAACATTCAAATATTACCAAGCTGACAGATATCCAAAGTGGGGCTCAGACCCAACTAGATTATGTTTAATATGTTTTCTTTAAACACCATTAATATATAATGATTCTGTTTCCAACAAACTTCAAATATATGCTGAAAAAGTTAATGCTTGCAGCAAAAGAGTGCCAAATAACACGCAGCTGGTTAGGAAGAATATATTCATGTGCCTAGCACTCCTTTAGCCGTGCTCAAGATCTTCCTTTGTGTTTTGAAGTTTTCATTCCCAGCCACAAGCTTAAATCCAACAAGTGCATCAACATTTCTGATTGAAATTCTTGACACAGATTGTTCTCCCTCGATCTTATGATCCTTCAGTAGTTCTTCATCTTGTCACAGAAGCTAAATGCATCTTTAAACCACTGCTGGAAAACAAATACTGCTGACTTGATCCCCTTTAAACCAGCACTCACTACAATACTATGTCCCCAGTGAATATAGTAAAGATCATGCAGCTGAACTACCTGACATGTACCCAGCTAATCATTTAAGACGGGGGGAAAAGGAACATCACAAGCAATTAGCTGCCACAGTCCAACACAGACCATTCCTACACTTAGGAGATTTAGTATTGACAAATGTGGAGGGGGGATTAGTGCTGTGGAGTGTGAGGACAGTTGATTGTTACAGCCGATTTGACGCTGAAGACACTCGGCTGAAGCCGATTTACTTTAATGACCATGGGCAAAAGTATAATGGGGGCGGGCAAAAAGGATAATTGCTTTACCCATCAGTGGGTAAAAATGACTTATTTCTTTGGGATGTCAGTGGTGATTGATTTTATCACATGCAACTGATGATTGAGTTTGTGCCAAAACCTTGGAATAGGTAAGGATGAAAACTGAGAGATTAACTCAAGAAAACAGACATTCTGAAGTATTGACACCCACAACCTTAAACTTTAACATAGTTTGAAAGGGAATCCTGCAAAGTGAAAACAATCTGCAGCTATCGTTTGTCACACTTGCATGTTTTTCAGGGCGCAAAATGTTTGCATCAAAGAACCTGAATGCACAAACAGGTAATTGTCCTCTGAACATCACCTGCCATCAAGTGTTTCTTACATGACGGAGGATAAATTTTACCTCTCTTGTCTTTGCAGAATTGTTTCATTTCAGCCATATTGGATGGTTTTGAAGCAGACACGTCTTTTTTAAGGTAACGCCAGTTGAGTCGTCGGTGTCACCTTCACACGGACGTCACATCCGTGTTTTAACACCCTTCACTTTTCCCGGTGACAGGATTAAACACCCTCACGTTTTATGCATTTAGTTAAAAAAAACTTTATGGTATTACATTTGTGCCACTGTTCTGAGCGTGCTGTGAGACTGCTGTGACTGCATGCGTCTATGTGAACAAAGAATTTGGGAAGTTAGCATTTAAATCTCACACAAGCTCTCCCAGTATGTGTTCACACCAAGTGGCTGAAATTATAAAACCAAACTGTTGAGTTTAAGAAAAACTCAACAGACTATTTAACCTTGCACTCTACGTAGTTTATTTTTCTCACAGGACTTTTCTGTCAAGCAAACGTTTGAGTCACGCACAGACATCTTCACAGTCGGTTGTGGCTATTGCTAACTAGCCGCTAATAAACCCTTGTTAGCTAGATAAATAGTTTTAATTGGCTGGATGACATTCTTCTCCGCCTCTGTTGTTTCCAACCCGTACAACTCTACATGCATTCCTTACTAAAAAGCCAGGCACTACTGAAATATACAATTTTGCGGTTTTCTTTTGTAGATTTCTGTTGTGATACAAGTTTTACATTTCATTCATAGCGGTCTTAAAAAGTCTTAAATTTGAGTTAGTAAAACCTGCAGAAATCCTGATTTAAATCAGTCTTGGTTCAACAGGTCTAAGAATATGCAGTCCTTGGTTATGCTTGACTTCTTAATTAAATAACCTCTAATTAATTCACCTGATGGTGAATGTATCCATTCTAGTTATCGGCTATTAAAATCAGTTTAATAATCTGAACTGTGACCAAAAAACCCCCAAAACTGAATAAATATTTAAGTGGTCTAACTATTGTTTTCCAGCACTGTACTTGTAAATTTGTAGTTCCGACATCATCATGTATGTAATAAAGCAGAGACGGTATAAATACTTTTGCATAACACAGCCACTTTGCTTTCCATTCAATCTAGAGGTCAGGATAGAAAAATTAAACTCCTTCACAGTTGGTTAAAAATGTATGATTCTCTCCCCTGGTAGTACCCAACACATTTATCCCTAAACCAACACCTAAATATTTATCACCTGCGATTATGAAACATTTATTTGACATGCTTTAGTCAGAAACCTACACAGTAACAAGCAGAGCTCTGTGTGCATCAGGCCTGGCCTGCTCATGAATATTCATGACAGCAACCATCGAGATATTGACCGTATATAAAGAGGGCTCTGACAGACCTGTCGAGCTCTGCATGTTTAATCGGATTCCTGCATCTCCTCCGACCCAGATGAAGCCGTTCATCCTCTGATATATTTCTGTGGGTGATTTTATACAGGACAGAAATAAACGGGATGCTTCCACCTCACTGTCAGTTCCACAAACCTGCTTCTTTATGTTGCATTTGAAGCAAAATCACTCTGACAGCAGTTTGGCTGCAGTTTGGGCCAGCAACATATCATTTTAAAGTATTAGAGCGTCATANAAAAAGTTAATGCTTGCAGCAAAAGAGTGCCAAATAACACGCAGCTGGTTAGGAAGAATATATTCATGTGCCTAGCACTCCTTTAGCCGTGCTCAAGATCTTCCTTTGTGTTTTGAAGTTTTCATTCCCAGCCACAAGCTTAAATCCAACAAGTGCATCAACATTTCTGATTGAAATTCTTGACACAGATTGTTCTCCCTCGATCTTATGATCCTTCAGTAGTTCTTCATCTTGTCACAGAAGCTAAATGCATCTTTAAACCACTGCTGGAAAACAAATACTGCTGACTTGATCCCCTTTAAACCAGCACTCACTACAATACTATGTCCCCAGTGAATATAGTAAAGATCATGCAGCTGAACTACCTGACATGTACCCAGCTAATCATTTAAGACGGGGGGAAAAGGAACATCACAAGCAATTAGCTGCCACAGTCCAACACAGACCATTCCTACACTTAGGAGATTTAGTATTGACAAATGTGGAGGGGGGATTAGTGCTGTGGAGTGTGAGGACAGTTGATTGTTACAGCCGATTTGACGCTGAAGACACTCGGCTGAAGCCGATTTACTTTAATGACCATGGGCAAAAGTATAATGGGGGCGGGCAAAAAGGATAATTGCTTTACCCATCAGTGGGTAAAAATGACTTATTTCTTTGGGATGTCAGTGGTGATTGATTTTATCACATGCAACTGATGATTGAGTTTGTGCCAAAACCTTGGAATAGGTAAGGATGAAAACTGAGAGATTAACTCAAGAAAACAGACATTCTGAAGTATTGACACCCACAACCTTAAACTTTAACATAGTTTGAAAGGGAATCCTGCAAAGTGAAAACAATCTGCAGCTATCGTTTGTCACACTTGCATGTTTTTCAGGGCGCAAAATGTTTGCATCAAAGAACCTGAATGCACAAACAGGTAATTGTCCTCTGAACATCACCTGCCATCAAGTGTTTCTTACATGACGGAGGATAAATTTTACCCTCTTGTCTTTGCAGAATTGTTTCATTTCAGCCATATTGGATGGTTTTGAAGCAGACACGTCTTTTTTAAGGTAACGCCAGTTGAGTCGTCGGTGTCACCTTCACACGGACGTCACATCCGTGTTTTAACACCCTTCACTTTTCCCGGTGACAGGATTAAACACCCTCACGTTTTATGCATTTAGTTAAAAAAAACTTTATGGTATTACATTTGTGCCACTGTTCTGAGCGTGCTGTGAGACTGCTGTGACTGCATGCGTCTATGTGAACAAAGAATTTGGGAAGTTAGCATTTAAATCTCACACAAGCTCTCCCAGTATGTGTTCACACCAAGTGGCTGAAATTATAAAACCAAACTGTTGAGTTTAAGAAAAACTCAACAGACTATTTAACCTTGCACTCTACGTAGTTTATTTTTCTCACAGGACTTTTCTGTCAAGCAAACGTTTGAGTCACGCACAGACATCTTCACAGTCGGTTGTGGCTATTGCTAACTAGCAGCTAATAAACCCTTGTTAGCTAGATAAATAGTTTTAATTGGCTGGATGACATTCTTCTCCGCCTCTGTTGTTTCCAACCCGTACAACTCTACATGCATTCCTTACTAAAAAGCCAGGCACTACTGAAATATACAATTTTGTGGTTTTCTTTTGTAGATTTATGTTGTGATACAAGTTTTACATTTCATTCATAGCGGTCTTAAAAAGTCTTAAATTTGAGTTAGTAAAACCTGCAGAAATCCTGATTTAAATCAGTCTTGATTCAACAGGTCTAAGAATATGCAGTCCTTGGTGTTGCTTGACTTCTTAATTAAATAAACTTTAATTAATTCACCTGATGGTGAATTTATCCACTCTAGTTATCGGCTATTAAAATCAGTTTAATAATCTGAACTGTGACCAAAAAACCCCAAAACTGAATAAATATTTAAGTGGTCTAACTATTGTTTTCCAGCACTGTACTTGTAAATTTGTAGTTCCGACATCATCATGTATGTAATAAAGCAGAGACGGTATAAATACTTTTGCATAACACAGCCACTTTGCTTTCCATTCAATCTAGAGGTCAGGATAGAAAAATTAAACTCCTTCACAGTTGGTTAAAAATGTATGATTCTCTCCCCTGGTAGTACCCAACACATTTATCCCTAAACCAACACCTAAATATTTATCACCTGCGATTATGAAACATTTATTTGACATGCTTTAGTCAGAAACCTACACAGTAACAAGCAGAGCTCTGTGTGCATCAGGCCTGGCCTGCTCATGAATATTCATGACAGCAACCATCGAGATATTGACCGTATATAAAGAGGGCTCTGACAGACCTGTCGAGCTCTGCATGTTTAATCGGATTCCTGCATCTCCTCCGACCCAGATGAAGCCGTTCATCCTCTGATATATTTCTGTGGGTGATTTTATACAGGACAGAAATAAACGGGATGCTTCCACCTCACTGTCAGTTCCACAAACCTGCTTCTTTATGTTGCATTTGAAGCAAAATCACTCTGACAGCAGTTTGGCTGCAGTTTGGGCCAGCAACATATCATTTTAAAGTATTAGAGCGTCATACTTTAAAGCTGTTGCGCCGTGAGGCAAAATCCACTGGACTGAGAAAAACAAAACAAAACAAAAAAAAAAGCAGCAGCTTTTGTTCACCAGAGCTATAAAAGGAAGCAGAAAAAAAAAGAAATAAAACATGGATGTTTGGCCACATGATGCTAGGGCATGAGAAGAGTGGCTGTCTCAGCGAAAGAGGTTGGAGGCTTTACATTCCTCCGTAGTGTGGGGGTAACTCTGCAGTGGTGATGGTGGAGGCACTATTGAGTGCTCATAAAGACCTGCCCACCCAAGAGAGAGAGAGAGAGATGAAAAAGAGGACTCGGGCTTAGAAAAGATCAAACATACTGGAGAAGATTGTCAAACCAGAATGCAGCACAGGGTAAATGTTTGATTGCACTTTTTCACATTAATACCGTCTTTTCCACTGGGGCATTTTACTCTGAGTAGTTTTAAATTATACACAAGGGTGAAGCCAAAGGTCCTCCCTTGATATTTTCCCTTTTTACTGCAGAGCACAAACGTAATGATGGCATGAGTGTTACATAAAAAGTAGCAAATAAAACCACTCAAGTTCATTTCTGACTGTCTTTTCCATTCTCTCTCTCTGACTTATGGCAATTGACAAGAGAGGGCAATCATGTAGAGCTCCAGGTTATTAAGCTGCACTACTCACCCACTTCAGACATCTCGGGCACCGTAGCTACAAAGGGTCCATCTGGAAACTGAGGTGCGTTGTCGTTGATGTCTTGGACTTTGATGATGAATTCCGACATCGGTTCCAGGGCCTCCTGCGTGTTGCGGTCCAAGGCTTGAGCATGCAGGACATAATGTCCTTTCCTCTCTCGATCCAGGCTCTTGGTGGCATGAATATCACCCGTCACCTCGTCGATGATGAATATAGACCCGGCTCCCTCTCCACTCAGAATGTATCGGACGGATCCATCGCCTTTATCTGAGTTTGAGTGAAGCTGCATGGAAAGCAGACAAAGAAAGGGTGTAAGAATGTGGAGGACAAGATGTTCCTAAAACATTTAAATGCTTTTATTTTTTTAAATCAACTGAAATGTTGCGATGGAAAATACAGCAGCTTGTAAAAGTCTTCACACGCCTTTCACTTTTTAATGAGACAACTACAAACATCCATGTTGTTTAGTAGGTTTTTAAACACAGACCAACAAAATGTAGAGCATAATAGTAGAGCACAAAAAAAAGTCACATGGGTTTCAAATCTTTCATAAATAAAATGTAAACAGTATATCATGCGTTTGCATTCGACGCTCCCGACTCGATACCTTGTAGAATCGGGTTTCGCAGTAATTACAGAAGAACTTTTCATGCTGATGTCTCTACCAGCTTTGCACACAACAAACCTTGAATTTATCTCCTTTCTTTCAAATCTCAGTCATATTCTATAGAAACCATTTATTCACACAGGTCTATAAGTTGTATGCCTGATTCCCAGTGGATTTATGTCTGCATACTGAAAGGACCAACTAACAAGACTTGGGTGTTTCGAACCAGGCGTGATGGAGCATGTAAAACAAGAGGAACTCTGGGTAAAGAAACACTTAGCTACACCATTACATTATAACTCTGGCTGTATGTTTGGGTTGTTGTTCAGCTGGAAGGTAAACCTTTACCCCAGACAGCAGTTTTTTTGCAGCCTGTACAGGTTTTCCATCCATCTTTCTATTGTTAGTTAATGGATCTAAAAGAGCTCTAAACATTCAAGAAGTATAAACATTTTTGCAATGGACATTTAAAGCTACTTAGAATACAAAACATTTATCATTTATTCACCACTTAGAAAAATTGGGAGAGCCATGGGCATTTTCCTCCTCAGGACAGAAACTAATGAAGAGAAAAAGGCTATGAGTTGCATCTCAATAAGCTGTACTTTATGTAGAGGCTCTGAACTCCGTAGAGTAGTAGGCTTTACAGGATTAATTCACTGCATGGTGGTCTCTGGCCCACATTCCTCCCCTTTAAAAATCGGTCAGACATCAAACTCAGGCATCACATTATTCAATATACCTCTCTCAGGCGCTACTATACCCAAGCATCCCTGTAGAACCGCATCTTTAGAGATTAAAGGTTTGAAGGAAATCCTTACAAGTGTTCCCTTTTTTCTCTAACCAGAACCCACAGGAATAAAGCAGAAGCTAAACCATTGGTTCAGCCATAATTGATACCAAGAGGATTAAGACTTTTATGCCAAAAGCTCAGCAGGGAAGCAGTTTTACATTTTTCCAGTGAAGCTGAATTTCAAAATAAAGGTGGCATGCTAATACTATTAAATATAAGAAGTATTTTATTAACTGAGTGAAACGTTGCAGCAAAAAAATCACTGTCAATCAAACAACCTTTGGAATAATATATGAGTTAGAGTCTATTGGTAAAATAAACAACCCACTGAAAGCTAGCTACAAATGCTAAATACCTGACAATCATCAGCTCCTGTGTTTTAATGGTACTTAGCAAAAACAGTGGGGTAGAAAACATGCATAAACAATCAAACTCCTGAAATTATTATAATTTATGTTATGCTATAGTTTGAGATGTGTCTTTTAGCAGTAATAAAAGTTGCACTGATTTTCTTTTTAATTGTACATTTTTGTTAAAAAAAACTTACATTTTAACACTGTAATTCCATGAAGTCCGTGTGTTTCTCTCCTGTAACTGGGCCATCCATAATGGTTACACAAACCCATTAGGGTAGCAAAAAAATAAACTCACTTAAAAGTTCAAGAGCACCTAAAAGCTCCACATGCACAGAGAAAATCTGAAACTAAATCTAGATCTTGTTGATCTTCAGGTGATTGTGCTAACTGTCTAACCACTGTGCAGCCCTGCTGAGCGAGTGATTATTGTAAATTAGGAGCAGTTAGACTAATTCCCTGAAATGCATAATGAAGCTGAACGGCTCTAAAAAAAGACATTCTGCATCAGACAAGATTTTGTACAATGTTTTTGTTTTATATAACCAGAAGACCAACTGTGCAAATTAGCTACGTGGTATTTGTTGTTATTTAATACTTAATTTAATTAAATAAATACTATTGAAATTGAACATGTGGTTGGTTTTATGACATTAGAGGATCTAAAATGGCTGGAAAACTGTAACAAATGGAGACACAAAGTTTGAACGTCTTTCATTTATTATGTCTCAAAATTTCATTCTGATAGTTTCTTGATCTTTTTAAATTTGTTTCTGTAATCAGGGCACTGTTCAAATTGGGACAATATTTTAGAGCCCAGGATAGAGCGAAGGACAAGACAGTCTACTTTCACAGTAATCTAAATATAGAGGCTATCTATCATTATGGGGTACTGGTCCAGTGTGACAGTCTTAAAGAGACCACCCTGTTATAATGAAGCTTTGTGCAGGAGCTTTTCTCCGCTCTCATTGTTTCATGTTTAGCATTTCCTTAGCTTGACCTCCATCTGCTACTGTGGCTGTTAGTTTTACGACTACAAATATGGCTGCATAATGTAAGGAAATTACATAATGAAGATATATTTGGAAATAATTGTGATGGCCATAAATTCAAAATTTCCCCACTGCTTCTGTGTCCCATATACTTTCCTTTTCAGCCATGTCTGTAATCTATGTCCGGTTGGGAAATCTACTGCTGTGAAGCTCTATTTAACATTCCCATGATTACAGTGGAAAGAAAAATGTGACCTCATTGCAGCTGTAGTATCTTACTCAGCAATTACTCCATTTCAAGCAATCCTTTGCAATATTAATATTACAAGCGTACAGAGATGTTGATATAGTTGCACCATACGGCGAGGCTCTAACACAACAGCTTGACTCTTGCTACAGGTGACCCATTATGCTTCTTTGAAGAAGTACGTTTACACTCACACATGAAAATGGCTGCAATTATACAACCGTACATCTTTAAAAAGCAGAAGTGGAGCCTCCTACACAACCAACAAGATTGAAGTAGATAGTTTCTGAATCGTAAGTCAACAACAAAACGCACGTCTTTTCCAGCAGCCATTGTACAATGAAGAGCAGCAGTAAAACTGATCATGGTAGTATTTTTTCATTGTTGTTGTAAGATTTTTTTTCTGTACTTGTGGGCTTTATTGAACATTGAAAAGGCAGACTATGGGGAAGACAGAGGAGGAGTAGACATGCACCAACAGCCTGAGACCGGGAGCTGAACCCAGGAGTTTGATTCATTTTGTCCATTTCAAACAAAGAATGCAAATGTTCAGCCATGAGGTCTGGTCCAACAGGCTTAGCTTAGCATCAGCATTAAATACAAGTTCATAACAGTTGAAATATATTAGCTAACACTCCAAATAGTCAAAATAGTCCTAATCAGACACTAATACTGTGATGACGTTATATTTACGATATATTGCGCAGCCAGAATGGATGGATGGATGGATGGATGGAAATATATATATTTGCAAATATATGTATGTTGTACATAAAACATAATGTTTTTATGTACATTAAGCAGAATTATGAAATAGTAAAAAATTTGGAGAAAAAAGGAAATACAAATATTTCCTTTTATTTTTCATACTTATCCAGACCTGTAAACCTTAACATGTTATGCTTTTCCATAAATCCCCAAACTGCATGGAAACACTGATAACTTCCTCTGCAGATCCACGTCATGAACGTTTCTCCTGGCTGATGAGTAAATATTAAAAAAACGCATTAAAGTGCATCTAGGTGGATGTTTAATAACAGACTAAACTCAATATCTATTTCAATGCACAGACAGTGGGTACTTAACATATCGAAAGGTCTGAGGGCCACTTCCAATCAAAACCTGAACTACTAAATGAATTTCCAATTAGAGAGCTGCTGTGTATTCTGGGCCTGACTCCTGATGAGCCGGCTGTCCTTCCTGTTGTAAATATCCAGCCTGTAATTAGATAAGGAGTCATAGATCCCGATGAATCAGGTATTTAATTAGAGGCTAGATATAACTAATAAGAAACACAACTTACAGAGTGCAAGGGAAAATGAATTGGACATTGTTTGCATACAGCAGCAGTGAGGGAGAGCCCCATTACCCTGTTGCTTTGTTGGTGGACTGCAGCCTGTGAATGCCTACTGCCTACTCTCTTTTGATTTATTGTCACTTTCGCAGAAAAATTCATGTTCCACCGCTGGCTTGAGTTGGATAATCAATTCCCAACTCTAAATTTATGATTTCAGGTCAAAGAATTAGAGTTATTACTTAACAACAATCCAAATCCATACCTGCTAAAAGCATATATCCACTTCAGCTCAGCAGCCTCCACTCCACCTCATAAATGTAATTTTGCCTTCAGACAGACTGCTAATTTAGCTATTGACTTCCTTTGCAAGAGTCAATAAATCATGAACCGCAAAATTCGAACCAATGATGTATTCACAGGCTATTGCCTTCCCAAATCTATTGGTGATAAAAGAGTCAACAGGTTGCATGCTATTACATAAATGTTACAGGCTTAATGTAAGGCAGTGCAGGCATTGTGATGAATCTGTGTGTGGCTTTGTTTACACTAGGAAAAACTGGATTAGACTCAAATATGTCAGTTTGTGCCATTATACCAAGAGCTTATTTAAAAAGATGAATAAATCACTTTTACAGGAGTCCAAGCAATTTATAGACAAATTCCATCAGGAACAGAGTTTAGAGGAATTTTTCCAATCAACTTTTTTTAATTTACAAAGACTTTGCATAACAACACACTGTCTAATTCAGAAATGCAAAGAATACAAATCAACATAAACCTTAAAGCATTGCTAAAAAGCAAATCTAATCACTCTCCAGTAACAGAAGTACAACTGATGTATTTTGGGGAATCTCCGTTTTTATGTACATTAAGCAGAATTATGAAATAGTAAAAATTTTGGAGAAAAAACTAGCCGAAGCTAGTAATCTTTTCAGCATTTTTATTGACAAATTCTCTCAGTCTTTGTTTCTCCTTTCACAGCAAATAAATCCTTGTGTTTCAACAATAGCTGAGAGGATTCAGAAATTGTCCAATTTACTCAGAAAGCTCTTGTAAAACTTAAACCCAAAGGAAGCAGCATGCTATTATGAAAGACCAGCGCTGTTTATGACACCATCAGCATGAAACACCTAATGCCTGCTGAAACTGTTCATCATACCGAGTGATCAGAGTTTAATAGTTCTTCAAAATTAATTACTGCATCAAAAAAGTTATCAAAATCTGTGTTAAAGTTCTGTTTTTGGTTTTTATTGTTTTGTTTTTGTTTTACTTTTCATCACACAATCTGGCTGAAGTGTTCTGGAGAAACTTGATCTAAATAAGTTAAGTTTTTCTGTTACTGAGTAAAATTAAGAGGCTGTAAAAATGTGAAGAAAACACAAGCATTGATGTTCCAGTTTAACTTTATATCACTAATTGTTGAAGCATATTATTGCAATGTCTAAATATAATAATTACATATGTATATTTTTTTACTAAATACACTTCCTTTTTAGTGAGTCAAAGGAGTATATCATTCCCACTCTGCAGCTATGTTAAAAAAATGAGCATTAGTTGCTAGTTTTAAATAAATCAATTTCTAATATGAAGCTACAACAGTATGGATTAGACTAAAACAGTCTAACTTGTACAGTTTGTACAGTTTTAAGTATTTGTTAGGACAAAAATATATTTTTTTCTCTTATCTATTTGAAAAAAAAAACTGTAACTGGATCCAAAGACAGATGCACATGTGCTGGAGTTGGAATGTGTTTGTTTCTGCATGTAGTTGGAGAATCCAGAGCAAAATTAAAGCATCAAGTTTGTGCAAAAAATGAGCAAATTGCATTGCGTTGTAAATATACCACTGAATTTTTCTCAGAGCATTTCTATTTGATTGTTCACAATGTTACACAAACAATACATTTTATCCTAGTTTACATTGCTCTGCATTTACAGCACACACATCAGCCTGGGTGCATGGTGACTGTGTGAGTCTAAAAATGATATTTTTTAAATCAAATGTTAGGTCCTAGAAACATTTCCTGATTTTATTGCTTTTAGAGAAGGATTTTATAAGTGGTGAAAATAAACAAAAGTTATTTTAAGCAATAGTTTTACTACCCAATCTGAAGTAAAAAATAATGCAAATGTAATTCTAGGGATTCCTACGGCAAAGGGAAGCATTTCTGAAGGAGTCGGCAGAAGAACTGGAGAGGAGTCAATTTAACCTGGATGCTGTTCCCTCATTTGCACTGCAGGGATCTGGATGCAAAATGAAAACACAGTTGGTTTTCCACGTATGAGTACATTAACATTTCAGATTCTTTGTGTGTGTGCATGCAAGTTTTGTGATTCAAGTCTGCAATCTTTTGATGGAAATAACACCCGTCTTTAAATATAGCCTGAGGATTTCTTATTTTCACAACAGCGTCCATTTAGTTCACACCACATTCGGTACACAGAGATTTGTTAAAACCCTTAAAGTAAACCATTTATTGCAGCAAAAATAATCTCACTAAAAACATTTTTAAAAACTGCATGTTTAATCTGAGCGCCATGTGGAGAAAATCCCACCGTAAGACATGATTGTCTTCAACAAGATCCCCAGTGCCAATTAGTCACTCAAGCCTTTTCTAGAAAATAAACATAAATTAAACATTAATTGTTAGTTGTATGTTAAACAGTCGCCTGCAAACAGCTGAAGTTCATAACGGCTTATTTTAATATTTCAAACATCAGATATACCTTAATGTGCATTGATGCGCAGAGAGGAAACCATCTTAGCAATACTGCAGAAGCTAACATCTGGAGACTTTTTTGGGTAGTATTGAAGTGCAATAAAATATTTTTAATGTAAAATGGCTGCTTCTAAAAGTTAGATTATTGGGGGGATAATCACATTACAGCAGGTATTAATAATAAATATAATCCACATTCCTGCTTTAACAATAAAACACATCTGAACAGCTGCAGAAAAATGTCCATTTATCTTCACACAGCGCCACCACAATGTTTTATTTAATCAAAGTTCATTTTAGCCACACAGAAAATTTCCTGGTAGAAAGCTTTACCCCAGTTAGAGTCAGTTTTTTAAGCTACACAGCTGAACTGATGTAAGTTTAACATACATCAGGACTAAGTGCAGGACAGTGGAAAAGATGGGGAGTAAAAAAACAAAACTAAGATAATGACGTTATGCTGTAAATAATACATGAGAATTTCTGAGAATCATATTCATGCTGGTGAGAGCAGAGGCATCGCAGCTTTATAATGAACTTGATATATAACCTCTGCCACCATGTTGTGTTGTCATATCTACACAAAGACTTTGAGAAATCCATTTCATCTACAGGGCATCAAAACAAGGGATTGTGTTTATCTCCAGGTCTCTATGGGCGACTTTATTAAAGACTAGTGGGATAGGTGACTGGTATGAGGCTGGCAGCTGGCAGGTGGAAATGCATTTCTGTGGAGATAAAAGTAATCAGCAGAGTATGAGGTTCCAAGGCCACATGACAGAAAAAGAGCACTCCAAGCTCAAAGCAGCAGGCCCAAAAGTTTTCATCTTCGCCTCTCTCCCTCTCTCACAGTGAAGATTCAGCAAAGTCTTTGCCAACAACTAGACTTACATTGTTTGTGTTCACAAGCTAATCGGTACTTGCAACCAAACGGCTTACTGCCAGTGCCACTTGTCAGGTGCCTAAGTCAATTACAGGAAGGCAACAGATTTGAGGGAGAAATCAAACCCGACAGAAATCTGTGCGAATAATGTTACTTCTGCAAGGCAAAGCGGTAATTCTGCTCATTTTGATAATGAAACTTAAGCTGGCTCTTGTGATTACAGCTGCACAGCCAATCAGTGGATGTCACATCTCATCACAACCGAGGTCAAAATGAAAAAAATACAATTTCAGAGAGGAAGAATTAGAGTAATCTTTAATGGCTGAATTGATTATTGCTGCTTAATATTGATTCTAAATGAATCTAAACATATATTACAGAGTTTTGTTCAATCTTTTAAATATTTGTCATCTGCATTAATCACATCTTTTATTGTTAAAAATAATAGGTCTATGGGCTACACAAAAAATATTCATTAGATATTTTGCACAAAATTATTCTTAGATTATCAGATTTTATTCTGTCAGTTCTGCCTTTTTTAATCTCCTTTCAGGATGAGTTTAATCAACTCTAAATTCAGATTAACTGCTGCTGGCCACGCCCCCAGCTCAACATTTACACTCTCATGTGAAAATGGATGCAAACCCATGTGCAGCTATGCAATCATACATCTTTGAAAAGCAAAAGTAGAGCCGCCTGCACAACCAACAAGAAAGCAGACTTTAATAACTTTTCCAGCAGCCATTGAACAATACAATGGAGCTCAGTTTGCGTGGCCAGGTGACGGGCAGGGGGCCTGAATTAATCACATGTTGATGATCCAGGTGTTTACTTGAAGATAGTGACTTTCTGGACGAAACCAATAAAAGCGCGTGAATAGTCAAAAAAATAAAAAAATGGTATATTAAGCTGAACAAGCTGAATTCAAACACAAAGTTTATCATTTTAAAACATGCCAAACTAAAATATAAAGCACAGGGTGGATTCTGCATAACCGCAAATGGTATATTTTGCGAAAGAAGAAAAGTCAACGTAGTTTTATCTTTTTTTTCTCCATTTCTGCTCTGGCGAGTTGTTCCTGTTTTACGTGTGCATGTTCACCATGCTGCTTAGCTGCTGCTGCCTTTACGTAGCAATGCCTCTCTCCATGCATGTGGACTTTTAGTTATAATCTAGGGCTGGTATTATTGGAAAAGTGCAGAGATGAGAAACATGCATGTCATGCTTCCTGTGTGGGTTCTCGCTCAAAAAGCACCAACACTAAAGCACATTTAGTCTTATGCAGCACATTTAGACATAAATATGTAAATTTCCTCACACTTTGAAGGGTTTGGGTAATCCCCTCAAAGAACTCTTAGACACAAGAGCCACAGCAGAGCCGGTCGGTGCTGGTATTTTCCTTTAAATCCTTAATTCAGAAACGTAACGACTCTCTGATAAAGGCTATCTCTATTTTATTGCATCTGAATACCAATAAATCAAATTCTAGTAATTGCTTGCCCTGTTAAGTGCAGTATTGTATATTAGATGTTACATAAGGCCAGGTTGGATGTGTTGAATGTTTTTATTCTTCTTTCTGGAATCTCTTTGTATGATCTGAAACATTCCCATACGAGGCAGCAGAAGAATGCATCTTTATTAGATTTCCACCTGACTGTAAAAGTTTAAGAAAAGTGATGACACACTCGGTGTAAAGAGCCAGATATGAATTCTGCCAACAGAATAATCACTGAGTCATTCAGTCTTTTCATCACTATACGTTGAAATGGATTCCATTACAAAGAACCATCAATACCTCCATCTTCCTACCAGTAAATTAAAAAAAAAGCACCATTTGTTATGAACATCCTCAGAAGGAAAAAAAATAAAAAGTGTGCAGCCGGTGGGGGCGGCGTCTACCAACAACCCTATTCGACAATAAAACATAACGGATAAAATTCTCTGTTTATGCACAAAGAGAGCCGGCTGCACATTTCCAGCATTTAATCTTACTTCAGACATAAGCACCATGCCAATTATGCTATTCCTGCCAATTTGTCTGCTGAACAAATATAAGGCTGAGTGGCCACCTGCCTCTGGAGCCATCAGCCAAAAGCTTTAGGAGTGGCAGCAATTCAAAGAGACACAGCAGCCATTTCAGGTGAAGTCAAGGAAATTACTTAGTCTGACTGAAAATTTTATTGGAATATGAAGAATAGCTGTTTAAAAGAGACTCACCGCACATAATATAGTCTTTAGAATCCAGCAGACTGGTGTAAAAATGCTCTGTGGAGGATCATATAAATGTGTTTAGGTGCCATGAATTCTCTTTTACACTCCGTTTCTGTTTTCAACCGCCCTGGCTTTGTGCTTCCTGTTGTACAGACCCTGAATTGTTGGACTGCTTTACTGGTGGACGTTCTTTGTAACGACTTGGCTGAACTGGGCGTACGACGCTCGGCGTGTGCGCCTGCCTTGGATTGTTTGCTTTGTGTTAATTTAAAGAGGCGCTTCCTTTACTGCTGGAATATAAGAGAGAGAACTAGAATATTATGCAGGAAAAAAATGCTGGTGAAAGCAGAATCTGAGATGAAAAAGAAATTACATTACATTGGCAATGCCTTTCCTAATCAAACCTGTATTGATTTCTAATCGATTTTGCAGCAGTTATACCCACAGAGATCCTGGACTTCATGTTTGTTTCATGATCCAATTAGGGTTACAATCCTGAGCAACATTTAAGGTGGAACAAGCCAATATTTCAAACTGTTTTAGAGCTAAACATTAATACATTCCTCCTCATTACGTCTACTTGGACTAGGTGGGGATTTTGTCTGATATATGGAGCATTTTAGTCAAATTTCACCTTAATTTACTATAATAAAAGAGAAACATGCACTTTTTACTTATTATGACAGCCACAGTCAATATATTATTGATCATTTCAGGCTTCTAGACTTAAGAAAGACTTCCTGAAGTTCAAATGAAGCATCCGGATGGATTGGAACGGAGAGTTAAATGACAGTGAAGTATTTCAGAAACTGGTGATTTTCACTCAACCATGTCAGGTTTACAGTATACAGGCTAAAATGCTCTGAGTGGTCAGAGGACACAGAGTAGGTTGGCTTGAGGTTACAGAAGGGCTACATTAACTCAATTACCTGTTAATCATAACGAAGGTAAAACACACAGATCCATTTCTGTCAACTAACAGGAAACTGAGGCTTTTTTAATGAGGATGAAACATGAACAAATCCACTATATGCACAACTTTCATGAGTTTTTGAGAATTATACAACATGATAATATGTAAGCACATTGTCTTTGCACAATTACATAATTTCAACTTTGGTCCGAAAAATTTGCTGCAAGACTTTTTAAATAAACATTACTATTACCCACCTACTCTACAGGTTTGTTTATTGCAACTTTGTAAATCTTTAAACACAGAATCTGAACGTCTCTTTAAAGCTTTTGTCTAGAATTGAAACGTTAAAAGTGGAAATCTTGGTATTCCAGCAGCACACGCTGGGCCAGGTAGCAGACGGGAGGGAGAAATAAAAAGACGACTGAACATCCAACCAAATGTGATGATCCGTTTCTTGGCTTCTCGTTTTAAAGGGGAGGGTTTGTTGTTGATTAAATCCGGGCTCCCATACTTAACTCAAGGGGACTTAATCTATTTCTTTCTTATGTGGGTGTGCTTGATTGACTGATTATCACCACCTTTCGGCCATACTCCCTTCCAATCAACTCCTGTGAGCGCCCCTTCGCTTTGATTGATTTGCAACAGTCACAGCGAGCCCTGATGACGGAGCGCCTGCCTAATGACCATACATCAAGAGGAAGTGATGAGGGGCGTGCTGAAGACACGCCGTTAATGCACATCGCGCCGATCCGCCCCAACAGTTGTCCTCTATTTTGACATCTGAGAGGAAAAATGGAAACGAGTTGCTGTTTTCCCCAACAGGGAGGATTGTTATATTTATTTATGCTGATGAGATGCTCTGAGTCCTGGGAGCAACTTGGTAGCAGCTGCTGAAGTTTAGCACACTGTAAAAATCAAGCTGCCAGATCAGAGGTTGTTACCTCATGCGGAGTCAGAGGCAAAGAGAAATTGTCTTAAGTGTCAAAGTGGAGCTTGTTTTTCTGTTGCACATAAAAAAAACAGAGCAAATCACTTTTGAAATTATACATTATAGTTTCCGTTACACAGATTTAGCTAATCTGGACTAAATCAAAGATACAGCCTAAATTAATATTTGATTTTGAATCAAATCAAACAACAATAAAAGTTTAACAGTTATTTTTGCCCTTCCTTTTTCAGTAATTTTGTAAATATCCTATTTACAAAATACTAGGATTTAATTTAGTCTTGAAACAATTTTTCAATTGCTTATTTTAAATAATTAATATTGATGAAAAAGTACTTGCTCCATTGACAGATTATTTCATATATAATATGGGTAAATCTGCAAAAAACATCTGCAAGTCTAATAAGCACCTTTTCACCAATATTAACTATTTAAAACAAACTCATATTTCTTGCTGAAAAAGTTAATTTTAAGTCTTTTTTTTTTTTAAGTGTAGTAAGATATTTATATTGGGAATTAAACCAAAATGAACTGGTAAGATTTGTGTTTTTGCAGTGCTGTGTTGCATTTATATCCTTTTTGTATTTCAATTTCCCCTTCCTGTTCTGATTCTGTGTCTAAGCAAAGGCCAGAAAAATTGAAATGAGCAGTCCAGCACCTTGGCTAAGCTCCCTCCAAACCTGGAGGGCTTGGCAAAATTCATAATATCCAAGGCTTCAGAAAAATCACAGACTGAGATCAAGGAGCAAAATACAAGGAAAAATAGACGGAGAAAAATAAAAGCATGCTTAAAAGTGCAGAAGCAGTGACCTCAAACAATGAGAAATATCGACCCAAAAGAGAATACATGCACCAAAAGAACGACAGTTATGAGTCATCGTTCTCCTGAAGCCTTTAGCTGAAGTATTTTAGGCTAAATTACCACTTAGGAAGCCCACATTTTAGTTTGCATAGCAATGCTTGGTAGCACAGGAGACAAAAAGGTTGTTTGAAGACTTTTAGGAAAGACGGGCAGCGACATGCACGGCTAAAGGCCAACAACTCAGGCACTGATGCTGAAGTTAGCATCTGATTTTCATTTAATTCTTTCAAATCCATCCATGATTATTTAAACCAATACATTTTATTGCTGTAAATGTATAAAAGAACAATTTTGTTTTCTGTTTTAGCCTGTAGTCACAGCAACAAAGTGGGCATGGAATAAGCAGCTTCTATTTCACCAAAATGATTCCCAGAGGCTCTTTAGGAATTAAGACCATATTTAAAAATCTGAGTAAAGCTGAAAAAAACAAATTAACTGTAAATCTTTATTGTATTTGGAAAACAAGGGTTCATTATACATACTTTTGTACAGTTAACATCCTAGAAGTCTCAATCATAACTTTCCATTTTCAAAATTATACCATAAAAATAAATGCAGATAAAATCTGTGAAGTGAAAGAAATATAGACAAACGAATGGATGGAAAGTTCAGACGGTGCAACTGTAATACAGACTAGAAATGTATATTTTTCATACCTATCCAGACTTGGGAAAGAACTTAAATCTTGTCATTGTTCAGTTTTCTTGTTACAATTCAGCACATGAATAAAATGTGCTGATCAAAGCATATGGAGGTTTTTCTTTGCATGAACAGTTTTTCTTATGGTAATTTCCATAAAAACATGAAGAGTCTTATGTAATTTTATCAGGGCTAATAATTCTGACCTCAGATGTACACAGAGAACCTCCACCTGTTCGTGGTTCAGATTTCACAGATTTGCATATACTCACATTTCTCTGTGGAATGGAAATAAAAATTATTCAAAGAAACAAATGAAATGCATCCTGGGAAGCTAAACTACTTGACGTTTGCGAAGCCGTCCATCCAGAAGTGCCATTTATTCTCTCTGGTGCTGACTGGTGGTACCAAAGAGGAGAGATAAGGAAGGATAGAGATATTAGTTTCTGCAGTAGTGCTAAGATGGTTTCCAATGTGTGTATTAATGCATATCAAGATATATCTGGTGTGTAAAACCATTAAAATAGGAAGTGATGAGTGTTTACAGATTATGGTTCACTGTAATCAGGTTATCTTTGCTTGGTATGAAAATCTGATGACTTAAAGCACATGAATGTGATAAAAAAGCAAAAACAGATCAAATATGTAAGGCAGCAAATCCTTGCTGCAGCATGAGGTGTTGGTTATTTTAACTTTCCCGTTGCAACCTTTAAATTCCAGTCTTAAAGACATTAAAAGTTTCTGTGTGTTTTGTATGGTTTCCTATTCCATCCATGCTGTTAATTATCGTGGTTCAGGTTGTGAATTGTTCCTTGTCACACTTCCAAACGGTCCAGTTTGCAGGGACTTGTTGCATGAACTGCGGGTTCAGGAAGAAAAGTGCTTTGAGAAGCACATGACTTTTCCTTCCTATTGTTCAGATCTTACTACACACACACAACGTTGTTGCCTGATTCTGTCACAGAGCAACCCATTTTCAGATGCGTGAATAAAACATTCAGGCACCTTTCTTCAAAACTGCGGGTTTGTTATGCAAATGAACACAACATAAGACAAGGAGCATTACTCCAAGTCCGAGCTGAAGCACCCATTCTGTCATATATCGTACAGCTTACTGTCTTGTTCAGTAGCAGAATGATATCCAGAGATATATCAATGTTTTCTGCCCAACAGCCAAGTTCCTCTTCTCCAAACATTCAACCTCATCCTGCTGCTAGTTCACAGCAGCACACCGTCTTCCAGGGTGTGGGTATTTGCATCATCCAAAATTACCATCCAATCTGTTCTCTGACTACTTCAAAACAGCATGCTGAGCTGATTGACACAGAGACATTCATACCTCCCATTGGGAGAATGGGTTGTCTGCTGTCTGGTATCTGGACAAGTCCTGTCCTTTACTGAGCATTTGCGTCTCACTCATGCACGAAGCTGTCATTTCCCCAATGCGTCAGCCCACCAGAAAGGTGTCACAAGGGATTAGGAGAAGCCTAAGGGGGATTAAAGTGTTCTTGACAGACTGGCCGCTTCACTTGTTCCAAAACTTTATTTGTATTTTTTGTTTGTGGGAAAGTATTGGCAGAAATGCAACTAATACGGCACAGTCAAGACCCTTTATAGGCAAGTGAAGAAAAGTTTTTCTTCACTTGTTCATAGAGGGTTTTTTTATAGCAGTATCACTATGCCACACATTAAAAAGATTTGAAAAGTCAATCCTTAATGTAAGCCCTATTCTTGCATGTGAAACAATGCCAGTTTTTATCCACTCTTCAAAACAGGAAAGAGAAGAGAGCATAAGTTGTGACAGACTGAAATGGTGACAAGAAAATAGATATTTGCTTAAATGTGATCATTTCTACAGGAAGGATGATGAAATCAACTCTGTCACAAAAAAAGATCATAAAGGACCAATGACCAGATCTAATAAGGAGGATCTTAAGAAAAACGGCTAACACCTTCTACTGACTAACAAAAAGCCAAATCTTGTGGTTACCAAGTCTATTAAACTGCTCTTAGTTATCATCGACATGCTGTAGTAAATTCTTTTCTTGACACAGATCAGTTCCCATTGAACTTGAAAAATGCAAAAATCAAACCTAATGCTTCACTTATAAGTAATTATCATATCTTACATAACATGTTTTCCAAAGATTATTGGAAAGGCAAACGATCTTTGGCTTTAACCCACAGCAGCAAAAGAAGTGAATGACACATCAGTCGTGACAGCAAAGGATCTAAACGTCTGTGTTGGTTTGATCTTTCTGTAAACAATCTGGGTGAACGATTACATGCGGCGTTCCTCATGGCTCCATTCTCGTGACAATTTTATGCCCTTGCTCTTGTTCTGATTATGGAGTTTTACAGTACCTCTTGGTACATGGGTGCTGATGATGCAAAGGTTCATATTTCTGTCATCACATATCATGGCCTCTCATCCCACTCACTGAGTCAAAACATTAAAATCAATATTTTCAACCACCATTAATTGGTTTTTATTCAGTAAATTATGTCACTGTAATGATGTGTTTATTCATCAGGCAGCTCTATTTAATATACTCCATTGGGTATTTGATAACACTGGCATGTCCCCAACTGGATAACTGTACTTAAAATAAAGTTTGGGTTTTTCCAAATGTTTCACAGTGAGATTATGTTGCAATAGAAGATTATTCCATAGCTTCTGGCTTTTCACACAACTTTAAATATAATTATCGATAGCGTTGTGCCTCCTATTTCCAATTTCCATTTCATACATTATAATGTGATTGTTTTCACTTTATGCCTCCGCACCTCTTTAATTTGTTATCCACATTTCACCTCTTATCACCAACTTTCTCCTATACTTTCCAACTTTTGATGAACCAATTATCGTCGAAGGGGCTGTTTGCGATTCCCTGCAGTCGAGCCGTTCATTTGCTTCTCGCTAATGTCCAGAGTTTTTAATCAAGCAAAGAGACGACGAAGGAAAAAAAAAATACAGTGTGGGCCATGCAGAGTGTATTAATCCTCCTCCTCCTTCCTCTCTGCTATTTTCATCTAATTAAGGGTCATTCTGTCTCCTGGCCACATTAGGACACTGCACACCCATCTCAACCCACATAATTAAATGTTTCTTTGTGCTTGCCATCTGGAGACCTCATCTCTTTAAACATGCATGTCAAATTGATTTCCTAATAATGTTTATATTTCTTTTCACCGCTTTGTTATCATCCAGCCTTAGCTGTTTATGTTTATTTTGCTTTCATCAGCAGCACCATCGCACGCAGCCATACACACACAGCACGCTTGGAACAACAGAACCCTTGAGGTAGTTTGCAGCACCAGCACAACACAACCAGCAAAGCTGACATAATGAAGTTCAAAGCAGCCCAACAATTTAATGTATAAATAATTGCATATTTATGCAGTCAGGGCATCGCTAAGCTGGCACTTTGAATATGCTGCGAACATCCTCGTTGTAGCTTTCACCGAGGACACAATGCCTGCTCAGTGGTTTTTTGACGCGGAAGATTTCATGGTTCATTTTTGCATCAAAGACTGGCAGATTATCCATGTTTCAACAGTAAACAACATTTCTCTGTCAGCCCAACGAGGCGATATGCGATTAAATCCCCAGGTTGATTCAATAAGCACACATCTGAAGCGCAAAGTGATGTTTGCTGTTCTTTTCCAGGACCCATGTCCAAGCGGATCATCGTCTCCATCTCCCCTTCTCTCTCGCTCTTTGGTGCTATCAAATGATAGTTAAAATACAGACATATGTGTAGCCAGAGAAGCGTTGAGCGCTTCTCATTCTTTTTTCTCTGAGTGCAGTTGAGGATTAGTCTGTGCCTGAGTGCCTAGAATAATGATCACTGCAGCAGAGAACCACATTTTCACATTCCAGGAGATAAGGGGTAGGCAATCTGCAAGCAGAGGATTTACCCGGCTCCCTGTGGCTTATTGTGAAGCTAACAGAAAAGTCACCACCAACAGCCAATAACTGGTCTTCAATGTACCATGCACCAGCAGGAAGCCGTCTCAGTACTCATATTTTTTGGACCCAAAGGAGTATAAGTCACTCTGAAAAAGGCTCTGAAGGTCTAAGCAGTGCCTTGCAAAAGTATTTTTATCCCTTGAACTTTTTTTCACAATGCAGGTAAAAACATGGCTTCCAAAACATTCACGAATAAAAACCTAAAAAAATGGTGTGGGACACTTTCTTCTACTCTGATGCCCATAAACAAAATGGAGAAATCACCTTGTTTTCTAGAGGTTTGCACAATATATTACATGCAAGAGTGAAAGTGCAAGTTGGAAGGACAGCAGTGGATGCCTGCACCTGACAGGAGCTGTGTTTCCATTACAAATGTGCAAAATGTTGGTGATATTCCGCTAATGTCAAAAATGCACAATTTCACTGTTGTGGTGTTTCTGTTAAAATTAGAATCACAACTGAAGTCACACATGAAAAGGTTTGCAACAAGTCAACAATCAGCATGCTGCGCCGTCATCCTCCCACCACTGTATGTCGCCGTCTTCATGTTTCTGTCGGCAGCAACATCTGGTTGTTGATCATGTGACTCGTGATGCAAAAACACTTTTTCCACTGCAGTTTTGAGAAATACACAAATTTTGATACAACTGAAAAACCAAAGCAAGAACTTGATTAAAAAAAACTTCTTCTTTTTTTTCAAAACTGCTGTGAATCCATTAAGAATCACATTTAAGGCATCAGGAAATGCAGCTACTGATAGTTGACAAGATGTGCTGGCTGCACAAATTAGAAATGCAGGGTGGAGGAAAATGTTGATTTGTTGTGATTGATAACAGCATCTCAATATTTACTAATCATTTAGCCCCAGGATGATATCAAAGTTGCTCCTCATGGTCGATCAGATGTTGTCCATGTCTGGCCTGAATCTTTCTACCTTCCAGATTGGTGAAGGAGGATTTTATATCTACACTTTGAGCTCCTCAAGTAGGTCAGAAAGGTATGACAAAGTTTTGCTAGGCTCGGTGTTAGCTTAGCTCATCTGTTTGCCAGACTTTTATATATTTTCTACTTGACTGTCAATGATCCATTCCTAAAGTGTGTAAAGGGAAGAAAAACAGCAAGGTTGGCCAAGTCATAGTGAGAAACAACAGCCACATCCTGTTCAGTCTACAAGTCTCCTCTGAAGGTTGTTTTAAATACCAAAGCTGTGTGTAGCTTCATCCCAAGGCTCAGATCAGACCTCGGTCCAGTTAGACAAGACTTGAAAACTGATTTTTATCAAAACAAAATCTCTTCATCCAGTCTGACTGAGTTTGAGTTTGTTTGCAAGGAGGAATGTGCAAAGAGGTTCAAACATACTCTAATACCACTAATGTTTTTCCCTCTAATTCACAATTATGCTTTAGTTTGTTGGTCAGTCACATAAATTCATATACAGTATATTGAAGTTTGTGGTTTTACCAACAGAAAGCATTGTGTGACAAGCAGCTTTCATGGTCTAATCCTAGTTTCTTTCCCTCAACAGAGCAAATTATGCATCTTAAATGAAAAATGGCTTGATAAGGAAAGCCATTTTCAGATTTAATGCATTTTGAAGAGCTAAAATGACAGAGACACCAGGATGTGCTTCTGAAGAACTCAGAATAAAACATTTTCAGAAAAGAACCATTAAACTAGAAGAAATATCTTTTAAAAAAAAACGCTCACACATAACACCCAAATCACAAGACAACAAAAGCTTGCATAATGCTGACATGATAATCTGAAACAGCAGAACAGCTTGTTCTGTTTGTAACCCATTTCTCAATAAACAAGAGGAGCGAGAAAAATGCCAAATAAGCTGTTCAAAACGCAGGCTCCATGGGATGGAAATAATTCATTTTTACACTCTGAATCTGTTCAGTGAAACTCCTACCTTTCCCACATACTGTGCATCCGGTCCTATGTGTTCTTCTAAAACAAAGAATTGGTTCCAGATCCAGCCACGCTTGGGTCTGTGGTGCACCTCTGTCTCCCCGTTGGCCAATCTGGTCTGGTTCTTGGAGGGCACTTTGGTAGGGACGTGATGGCCCGTCCCAGAGCACCTCTGGATGAAGCAGAGGCAAACCAAGAAGGGACAGAGGCAAGAGGTGGTGGGTATCCTCATGGTGGCACGGCGCTGTGCAGCTGTATTCCTTTACTCCGAGGCGGCGAGGTCCTCCCACCACTGCCGCAGCAGCCGCCTCCAACAGCCACCGCTGCAGTGGTCCAGAGAAAACGACAGTTTAAATCCAAACTACAGAAACGATCTTCGAAGGGGATCCTCTAAGGTTCATGGTCCAAAGCCAAGGTACATTTACATTATGGAATTTCCCAGACTCTGATCGACTTTTCAAAGGAACGCCAACTTCTGGGTAGCTCTCCCTAAGAGAAGGGGTTATTCCAGGAAGCCATTCTGGATGTCCTGAAAGAGAAAACAGAGGAAACACAGATTAATTTGATGGATATTAGAGTCTAAATGTCCACTAATTCCTCCAATTAAATTGCGGCTCATAAATCCTTCTAGACGAGGACACACACGTCAAGCTGTCTGACTGAGAGAGCACACAAAGGGAACAAGGAATCCTGCTGCAATATCTCAGCTGTTTCTCTCATTACGCACATGATGGAAATATCTTCTGACTTAAAGAGTAGAGCTGCTATTAAGAAGGTTGTCTCAGCCTGTACCGTCAGAGGTCTGCTTGGTCACTGATATCGCCTGATGAGATCGACATCATGAGTCACAACCATGAAGCCTTGGGAATCTGCCTCAAAGCCTGACTTGATTTTATTAAAAGTAACTCCATGTGTTTTGATTTGGACGTTTTAACAAGAAAAATTAGTGTGTTTCTGATGCATGGTGAGTAATACAAATGTAAGTTTTTACAAATTGGCTGCAAAACCTTTAAGTAGGATATTACACGAGTAGTGAGTGAATAGAAAATGCTGATCGTTTTTAACTTTTTTATGTTTTTACCAATAAGAATTCAAGAGTTGGCGTTTATGTTCAATCACTTTGAGTCAATATTCTGTAGCGCCTTCATTCTCTGCAAATAACTCTCTTCTTGGGTATGTCTGCAACACTATGAGACTATAAACCCTACCCAGAATTACATGCAAAACATTTAAATCTCAAATATAATGGATGGAGAGCCTCTGGAGAAAAATCTGTCTTCAGGTTTGCCAAAATTGTACAATGGATTTAGGTGCAGACTTTAACTGGACCATTCTCACACATGAATATGCTTCAACTTAAACCCTTCCATTACTATTCCATTATATAACATTTCATGGTCTAGTTTTAAGTCTCTTACAGCTCTAACAGATGTTCTCCCATCCCCACATGATGACACTGCCACCACCGTGGGGATAGTGTGTTCAAGACTTGCTGAAGTTACTGTGGGCCTCTTGATTGCTTCTTTCATTATTGCTCTACTTGCCCAGTCTATCAGTTTAAGTGGACAGCCATGTCTTGATTGCTTTGCAGTAGGGATGTAACAATTAATCAAATTATGATTAATAGTTTATCAGCAATTAGTTCCTTTTGATTAACTATAATGGCAGTTTAGACCTTCTGTCAGTGTTGTAGTGTGGCTGTATTCCAGCAGAGGGCACTGTTGGTCATCCTTAAGTGGAGTCAGTTGCTACAGAAACAAAGATGGCAGGGCCATACTAGAATAGGAATGAGAAACGGTCCCAACAGAGTCCGATCCTTAAGTTTTACATGAATACAGCTGACTCAAGAAATTAAGATGTATTGATGTGTCCTTTTTTTTAAATTCTGCATATTATCAAAAATATAACTCTTCATGTTATCGAAATACAATCAGCCGTCTTGATAAAAGAGAAAACTCAGGTTTTCTCATTTAATCATTAGTCGATTGATAAATTCAAGCAACTTTAGATTAAAAAATAATCCATAACTTGCATCCCTGACTGCAGCTGAGCCAGTGTATTTATATTTTGGGACGACAGAATGGTGCTTTGGTCACTTCAGAAAGCAGTTAGACGCACTTAATTTTATTTAGGGGTATAATTATAAAAGGAGTCCAGTACTAGTGCTGGTCATTTAAAATTTCTCCTAAAAGCATTTAAAAGTTATTTCCTTCAACTTCATAATTATTCACTACATTGTGTTGGTCCATCAAATCAAATAGCAGGGACAAAGTTGTTTTTTTTTTTGTCAAAATGTGACCAAATATAAGAAATATTCTCTATGAGTACAAAGAGTTTAGATAGGCAGTATATGCATGGTTGAAATAGACCCTTTTCCTATAGTGACATGTATCAAATTTCTCAAATGTGATTAAAAAAAGTGCATCTTAAGTCGACATTAACAAAAAAAAGAAAAAAAGAGAAATTTCTAAAGACTAATGAGAAGAACAATTGAAATTCTGTCTTGGTGAGCATTCAGGACAAGTTCTCTCAGCCACTGCAAAGAATATGGATAACAGATCCACCAGAAAGCATCAGTGAGTAAACTGTCTGTTCTTGGTTTGGATTTTAAATGTAGATTTGCTATTGTGGTGATGCTGATGCATAAAATCAGTCTGTTTCTTGCAAAGAAGAATGAATCATTTGACCTTCCTGTTCTGTGGTGTCCTTAAAGCTTCAGCAGAAAAATAAGATTTTAGACAAGAAACTGCTGATCTACTGAAGGTAAGGTTGAATCCTGGAATGTGTCAGATTTTTCTATCATGTTTTGGTGTAGATGGAAAGTACAACACTACAAATACCATCAATTTCATTATCTAAAGACTGATTCAGAAAATACGAGCCTGAAAATTTCAATGACTGAAATGTACGAAGAGATCATTAATAAAAGTTAAAACCTAAATTAAACTGTTCTCAGATATGCCATTCTCTGTATTGAAATGTAAAGTTTCTAACACTAATTTATTATCAGTTCAAGTCAAAGCCTTCACAGTTTTAGTGTTGCATCATAACCTCTGCAGAAAAAAATAGATATTCAGCAGCATTAAAAACTCTCTAACCTTCACAGAAACACCCAACTGCAAGCTCTTAGTTCCCAGCCTGCTCCTTCCTGAGGTGCTAAAAAGATGGTTGATCAGAGCGTTTGAAGATTTACAGAAAAGAACCTAAACACAAAAGAGGAGGGCTGACTGAGACTTATCCAGAGGATTATGTGACAGCCATGGCAGAGGAACAGAGGAGCTGCTCTACCTACAGTGATTCTTCTGCTAGGTAAAGCTTGTAGTTTGATGTAGAATTCATCTCAGCAAAAATTTGGCATGAATACATTAGCATTAATAATAGCTTATGTTTGCATATAAACACTAGCAGAAAGCATTTGTTATCACTGCATTTCATCACACCAGGCGTCCATGGACACCTGAACACAGGCAGGATGTGACTCACGGTTAGAATAACATATATATATATATA